>NC_041392.1:500948068-501014046 GCF_002162155.2 Triticum dicoccoides
TGTAATGTCAAAAACGCTATTATATTATGGGACAGAGGGAGTCGTAAATACAAAAAACAAAATTATAATGTATCATTATGAAACTGATTATTTGAAAAGGTGCAAGAGTTTATTTCAAAACGGTGAAAATGGTTATTTGAAAAACATGCAATTGAAATAAATGACATTTTTGTGAAACAATCCAGTGAGAAGTAAAATGTAGGTTATGAATTGTGAAATAGTAATCACACAAAGTGAAATTGTGATGTATCAATGTGAAACTGATTATTTTCAAATGTGAAATATGTTATTTGAAAAATGTGCAATTGAAATAGATATTATTTTTGTGAAACAAGCCATTGGACAGTGGAATGTAGGTTCTGAATAGTGAAATAGTAACTACAGAAGATGAAATTGTAATGTATCATTGTGAAATTGATTATTTGAAAATGTGCAACAGTTTATTACAAAAGAGTGAAATATGTTATTTGAAAATGTGTAGTTAAACTAGATGTGATATTGGTGAAACAAGCCAATGAAAATTGAAATGTAGGTTTTCAATTATGAAATAGTAAATACAAAAAGTGAATTTGTAATTCATTGTGAAACTAATTATTTAGAAATGTGTAACAATTTTTTTCAAAACAGTGAAATAGGTTATTTGAAAAATGTGCAATTGAAATAGATGGCATTTTTGTGAAACTAGCTAGTGAAAAGTGAAATGTAGGTTGTGAATTGTGAAATAGTAACCACTGAAAGTGAAATTGTAATGGAGAAATGTATCATTGTGAAACTGATTATTTTAAAATGTAAATAGTTTATTTTAAAAAATGTGCAACTGAAATAGATGTAGGTTCTGGAAGTGAAAAACAATATGAAACTGAAATATGAACTTGTGAAACTGTTTTTTTGGAAATGTGTAACCGTTTATTTCAAAAGAGTCAAATATGTTGTTTCGAAAATGTGTAATTGAAATAGATGTGATATGTGAAACAAGTATGTGAAAAGTGAAATGTAGGTGCTGAGTTGTGAAAGAGTAACTATAAAAAGTGAAATTGTAATGTATCATTGTGAAATTGTCTATTGAAAAAGTGTAACAATTTATTTCAAATGAGTGAAATAATATTTTTGAAAAATGTGCAATTGAAATAGATGTATTTTTCCTGAAACAAACTAGTGGAAGGGAAATATAGGTTAAATAGTTGAAATTTGCTGATTTTGCAAGATCTGATATTGTAGTCCCTCTTCAGAAGATTAAGGAGCTGTGCGGGAACTTTATTAGTTTCAACATTTTTTCATTAGGCAGGAGGCAAATATAGCTGCCCACTGTTGTGCTAAGCAGGTAGGAGACACATCTGCAGATTTTTTTTTCTTTCTCTAAGATACACATGAAAGTGCGTATCATATACTCCCTCCGTCCCAAAATGAATGTCTTAACTTTGTACTACTTTTAGTACAAAATTGTATTAAAGTTGAGACACTTATTTTGGGATGGGGGAGTATTAAAGAAAAATAATTAATATAGAACCCACCACAATTTACATCATGTCACTTGAGAGTGAGAACACTCCTCATCCACTACCACACTCCTAGGGGGATATACATACTACTCATCCCAGCCCACCATAGCTAGATCAGCAAAGAAAGCGTCCATATCTTTCTTGAGCAAGCCTACCGATCTCTGCGCTCTTCCTTCTCGTTCGATCACATGAAGTACCTGAGATGTTAAGGGTGATGTACCATCGAACACAATTGCATTCCGGTGTTTCCACAATTTCCATAGTGTTAACGTTATAAGTGTCATCAAAGTTTTTCGTGAGCATCTGTTCGATCTACTTGTGCTGCACCAATCCACAAGGTCATCATCCGTGGGAGGAGCTTGCCCATGATCTCCCAAACCGCTCCGAACAAAAACCACATCATGCGTGCAAAGACACATGCTAGCATGATGTGAGTAATTGTATCTTCATGCTGGTTGCGTAGAGGACATGAATCTTGGTGTAGTAAACCTCGTCGAGCAAACTTGTCAAATGTCCAACATTGATCCTGGAAAGCCAACCATGAGAAGAAACAACATTGTAGCGGCGCCTTTTGTTTTCACACAAAGTCCACATATGGAGCCACCATCTGTCCCATGAATTTCGCCGCATAAGAAAAGCTCACCGAGTACGTGCCATTCGTTTCCCACATCCATCTGATAGAATCTTCCGCCTCCGTATTTAGTTGCACTTCCATGATCCTCCCCTACCCCTACAGCCTCAAGTACTCCTCAATGGTGGCCATGTTGATTCCGGGTGAAAGGACATGTGGTGCCCCCATGTGTGGTTTTGGTAATTGATGACAATCTCTATGGACTAATGGTTGCCTTGAGTTATATTTGAAGCATTTGTCCATAGGATTGTCTTGAAGTCCATGTGTTGGTTTCAAGGAGTTTATGAGATGGCCAAAGTGCTTTTCAAGGAATTATCCAAAGATTGGTCATGTGTGAGTTGAGATGGCCAAAGTGATTTTCAAGGAATTATCCAAAGATTGGTCATGTGTGAGTTGAGATGGCCAAAGTGCTTTTCAAGGAATTATCCAAAGATTGGTCATGTGTGAGTTGAGCTTATTGCAAGCATGTCTTGAAGAAGAAGATTGTGTGATCATTCATGTTTACCTTCAAGACATCATCCAAATGAAGAGAGTTGGAAAGATTCAATGTTGATCAAGACTAAGTCAAGAGTGAATCAAGTTGATCAACTCACAAAGCGTAGAAGAAGTACCGAGAGGGATCAAGTGATCCCATGGTATGGTAAGCATTGTCCATTACGCTTTGTGTACTAACCCATGGTCTACGTGAGAGTTCTTTGTGGGGTTAGGTATGTTTCCATGGTCTTGCGTCAAGAGGAAGATCTCATACAACCCATGGAGGATGACATCAAGTGGTGATCGTCATCAAGTTTGCAGTGTGCAAGTTCAAGTGGAGCAACTCGAAGAGTGGCTCACCCATAATGGAGTATGGGGGAGCAATCAAGCTTGAAGCTTGCCGTACATTGTGGTGTCAATGGAATTTTGAAGATGTGCCAAAGAGTGGCTCACCCATAGTGGAGTATGGGGGAGCAATCAACTAGTCTTCATCGAGCCAACACAATCAAGAAAGCTGGTCCAATTTTAGGAAGTTAAGATCGTCATCATCTAGCTCAAGTGGACTATGTGCAAGGCAACGGTTCGCCCTTGATAGGTTTTCTATTTTACCGGTCTCATAGTGGTAGTTGGGAGACCGAGTTGTAGGATCGATTGTCGTACTATCAAGGGGGGCTCTCTAGGGAGTAGCTTGATCGTATCATTCGTCGAGAGCTCAAACCATTGCATCCTTGCATCATCTTTCTTGGTTCTTGTTTGGTTCCATTTGTGAGTCTTAGAGCTTATGGTCATCTTGATGACAAGCTTGAGTTCATCGAAAACGGAGTTTGCATGCATCTTCTATGATGTTTTCGGTGTTGGAGGTTTTACCGGTCTTATCCGAGGAAGGGTTCTCACCTTTTTCTTATGGGTCTTTTATTATTTGCTTCTTTTTGTTATTTCTCTCAAGATTGTGTTAGCCCTTGTCGTTAGCTTTCCAAAAAACTTGATTTCGTCGAATTCGGAGCTCGTATGCGAAAGTTGTGGCTGTTTTGATATTGCCTGTTTTACACAAAGAGGTTGTACCGCCCCATGGAGAGGTTGTACCGCTTGACCGGTACAACCGCGTTTGGAGCGGTTGTACCGCTCTAGAATTGGTCCGGAGGTTGTACTGGTCATGTACCGCTCTACCACCAGACTGGCCTCTATTGTGGTGCGGTTGTTAGGCGGTTGTGGGCCGGTTGTACCGCTTATTGCCTGTTACCGGTTGTACCGGTGCTCATAGAGGTTTTACCGCTCCTATGTTGTTCTGTACATAACGGACAGATTCGTGGGGACCTATTTAAGGGGGTCTTCTTCCCCAATGGTTCCCTATCTCTTGAGCTTGTTTTTGCCCCCATTGTTGACCTTCTTTGAGCTTGCTAACTCTCACTCCCTCCATGGATTCTTGCTAGTTTTTGAGGGAAAAGAGAGAGGAGATCTAGATCCACATTTCCACCAATTACTTTCTCCTCTATGTGAGGGGAACCCCTTGGATCTAGATCTTGGAGTTCTTGGTGTTCTCCGTCTTGTTCTTCCTCTCATTTCCCTCCCTAGCATTAGTTGCTCCGGTGGGATTTGAGAGAGAAGGACTTGGGCACTCTGTGTGCCCTTGCCATTGCATTTGGTGCATCGATTTGAGTTCTCCACGGTGATACGTGGAAGTGAAGTTTGAGAAGCTTATTACTCTTGGGTGTTTGGGCACCCTAGAGCTTGTTCCTCTTGGGTGCCTTGGCGCCCTAGACGGTTGGTGTTGTTCGGAGCTCAATCATTGTGGTGTAAAGCTCCGGGCAAGCATCGGGGTCTCCAATTAGGTTGTGGAGATCGCCCCGAGCAATTTGACAGGTACCGGTGACCGCCCCCAAGGGTTGCCAAAGTGTACGGGTTTGGTGACCGCCCCCAAGGGTTGCCATTTGTACGGGTTCGGTGACCGCCCTCAAGGGTCCCTTAGTGGAATCACGGCATCTTGCATTGTGCAAGGGCATGAGGAGATTACGGTGGCCCTAGTGGCTTCTTGGGGAGCATTGTGCCTCCACACCGCTCCAAACGGAGATTAGCATCCGCAAGGGTGTGAACTTTGGGATACATCGTCGTCTCCGCGTGCCTCGGTTATCTCTTACCTGAGCTCTTGACTTATGCACTTTACTTTGTGATAGCCATATTGTTTCTTGTCATATATCTTGCTATCACATAGTTGCTTATCTTGATTAGCATAAGTTGTTGGTGCACATAGGTGAGCCTAGTTGTTTTAGGTTTTGTGCTTGACAAATTAACCGCTAGGTTTATTCCGCATTTGTTTAAGCCTAAATCGTAATTATTTTAAAATGCCTATTCACCCCCCCCCCTCTAGGCGACATCCACGATCTTTCAATTGGTATCAGAGCCTCGTCTCTCTTTATTAGGCTTTACCACCTAGAGAGTAAAGATGTCGACTAGGGGATTAGGATTCTCTGACACTCTTAGTTTCGATGGCAAAAATTTTGATGTTTGGGTAATTCGCATGCTTAATCTCTTTAGGGTCATGGACCCAAATTTAGAGCGAATTGTAGATATGGGTTTTTCTCCTCCAAAGGATCCCCAAAGATTATCTTTAGAGGATGAGAAAAACTCTTATCTCAATGCTCAAGCTTCTAATGTGCTTTTCGATGCTTTGAGCAATGTAGTTATATTTCAACTCATGCCGTTCCGGGATGCTCATGAGTTGTGGACGAAGCTTCAAGAAAAATATGGTGTGTCCAAGATATGTGGGGATGATTGTTCTCCCTCCACCTCCGGTTGTATAGTCTTCTCAACTTCTTCTACTTCACCTACATGTGGTTTGCCACAAGGTAATGATATGGTGAGTAGTGTTGGTCATTGCAATGATGATAGTATGCTTATTGTGGATGATCCTTCATCACTATCTTATTGCAATGCTCCTTCTTTGGGCTTTAACACTTCGAGCACTCGAAATGCTTCATATGCTTGTGTTGATAGTCCTTCCATATCATGTAGAAATTGCTTGACTAAATCTCATGATGATATGTTTACTATGTCTTGTTGCCATGATAAAAATGCATATATTTCCTCGAATTGTTGTGCTAACAATGTAGAGGAAACCCAACAGCCCATGGAACAAGATGTTGTCTTGAATGGTCCTTCAACGGATCCTACATCATCATCTATTGCATTTTTCCTTATGGCCAAGGCTTCAAAGGTATCTCCCACTTTGAATCCCAATATATCTTGTGATGATACTGATGATGGCAAGAGTGATGATGATGTTGATTATGATGAAGAGAATGATGATGTTGCCTCCTTAAAAATTAAGGGGGAAATGATTTTTAAAGCTCTTCTTAAGAATAAAATTGCTCGTTCCAACTTCATGGAAATCATGTCTATTGCTATTGAGGGCAAGAAATATATTGATGAGTTGGAATCTCGTCTAGAGGAGCATGAGGTCACCATTGAGAAAATGGAAGCTCATGAGCGTGATTACGCAAATGAGATCGCGGAGCTATCTCAAGCTCTTGAACATGAACAAACCTCATCTGAATCTCTTGAGGAGACCTTTGCTATAGAATTATCTAGAATAAAGGAATCTCGTGATAGAGCACTCGAGGTGGCCAATGTTTTTGAAACTAAAAATGCTAAGCTTGAAGTTGCTCATGCTAGACTCCTTGAGGATTTTGAGCACCTCGAAAATGGCTCAAGGTTCATCAAGGGTGAGCTCATCAAACTCACCGAGTCTCATGATCAACTTGAAGCTTCTTATTTAAAAGAGCTTGCCAAGTTGTCCTCTCCTATTGCTGTTAATGATGATGCTTGTGCTACTAACTCTATTACTTGTGAAGCATACATTTTGAAGGAGAACGTTGAGCTACGGGCTCAACTTGAGTTGCTATCTAGCAATTATGGGAAATTGGAAGAAAACCATGAAAAGCTCTCAAGCTTTCATGATGATCTTCTAGTATCCCATAATGTGCTAAAGATAACTCATGAGGCCATGCTTGCTAAGGTAACATCTAGTGAGCCTCATGTGGATACTAGCACTACTTCTAGTTAAAATGCTATATTGCCATGTGCTAGTCCTTGTAATTCATCTACTCACAATATTGCATCTTGTGATGAATTGCTTTCCTTGCCTTGTTGCTCTAATGATGAAGCTTATACTTCCTCTAGTACTTGTGTTGAGACTAACCATGTAGAGAAAATCAAAGAGCTCAAGGCCCAAGTCACTTCTTTGAAGAAAGACTTGGAAAAGAGTCATGAAGGGAAATCCACACTCAACAATGTCTTGAGTGTGCAAAAATCCCCCAATGACAAAGGTGGACTTGGATTCAACTCCAATAAGAAGAAGAAGAAGTCCAAGGTGAACAAAAAGAAGGGCCAAGAACAAGTCAAGAATTCGGCCAAGATTGTTTGCTTCAAGTGCAAAGTAGAAGGGCGTCATGTTAGATCTTGCCCATTGAAGAAGAATCCCATTAGTGACAAGCAACAAGGGAAGCGGCCACAAGTACACTCTCATTCTCAACCTCAAGTTGAAGAAAGGCCTCTTCCCAAGAAAACTCAAGCAAATGCTTCTCAAGTTGAGAAATCAAGTGAGAAGAAAGTAAAGAGTAGACGTTGCTACCTATGTCGTGAAAAAGGTCACGTTGCTTCTTCATGCACAAATGGTACCTTATTCAACCCTATTCTAATTGATGATATATATTCTCTTGGGAAGGATAAGGCTGGCAATGTGTTTGCCAAATTTGTTGGTGCTCAAAGTGGTGTCAAGAAAAGAACCATTTGGGTAGCCAAGCCTATTTTGACTAACCTCTTAGGACCCAACTTGGTTGGGGACCAACTAGCTCATACTTGATCAATAGGTGTTGTTGGAGGTCATTGGAGACTTGGCTACATTATGAAGAATTAAGGGGACTTCATCATTCTTATTGTCTCAAGCCAAGTCAATTGAATCATTAAGTTTATATCTTATATCCAATGTGCTTCCTTGCGGTAACTTGTACTTAAATTGCTTACATTGAAAGTTACTTGCCCCCTTGCATGTTGTGGTTTTGTACCTTGCATGTGCTTGTATATGTTGTGCTTCCAATTTGCTTATCTTGAGAAATCAAGTATGTGTATGTTGGTTTGCACATCATGTACGTGTGTGTTGTGTGTTGAGCCTTTTTGCATCTTGTTCTTTTCTTAGTTGGCTCTTGTGAGAGATTAATGGAATATCCCATTATGGGGGAGTGATGTGCTTTGTGCACCGCACAATCCTATATATGTGTGTGTTGGGGAACGTTGCAGAAAATTAAAATTTTTCCTACGGTTTCACCAAGATCCATCTATGAGTTCATCTAAGCAACGAGTCTAGGGAGAGAGTTTGCATCTACATACCACTTGTAGATCGCGTGCGGAAGCTTGCAAGGTGATGATGTAGTCGTACTCGACGTGATCCAAATCACCGATGACCTGCGCCGAACGGACGGCGCCTCCGCGTTCAACACACGTACGGAACAGCCACGTCTCCTCTTCTTGATCCAGCAAGGGAGGGAGGAGAGGTTGAGGGAGATGGCACCAGCAGCAGCACGACGGCGTGGTGTTGATGGAGCTGCAGTACTCCGGCAGAGCTTCGCTAAGCACTATGGAGGTGGATGAGGTGTTGGGGAGGGAGAAGGAGGCAACCAAAGGCCGAGACGTTCAGGTATGAAGTCCCTCCTCTCCCCCACTATATATAGGGGTGCCAAGGGGGGGTGGCCGGCCCTAGGAGATCCAATCTCCTAGGGGGTGCGGCGGCCAAGGGGGGTTTTCCCTCCCCCCAAGGCACCTAGGAGGTGCCTTACCCTCCTAGGACTCTTGCCCCCCTTGAACCCTAGGCGCATGGGCCTATGTGGGGCTGGTGCCCTTGGCCCATTAGGCCAAGGCGCACCCCCCACAGCCCATGTGCCCCCCCGGGACAGGTGGACCCACCCGGTGGACCCCCGGGACCCTTCCGGTGGTCCCGGTACAATACCGATAACCCCGAAACTTGTCCCGATGCCCGAAACAGGACTTCCCATATATAAATCTTTACCTCCGGACCATTCCGGAACTCCTCGTGACGTCCGGGATCTCATCCGGGACTCCGAACAACATTCGGGTTACTGCATATACATATCCCTATAACCCTAGCGTAACTGAACCTTAAGTGTGTAGACCCTACGGGTTCGGGAGACATGCAGACATGACCGAGACTCTCTCAGTCAATAACCATCAGCGGGATCTGGATACCCATGATGGCTCCCACATGCTCCTCGATGTTGTCATCGGATGAACCACTATGTCGAGGATTCGATCAAACCCTGTATGCAATTCCCTTTGTCAATCGGTACGTTACTTACCCGAGACTCGATCGTTGGTATCCCAATACCTTGTTCAGTCTCGTTACCGGCAAGTCACTTTACTCGTACCGCAATGCATGATCCCGTGTCCAACACCTTGGTCACATTGAGCTCAATATGATGATGCATTACCGAGTGGGCCCAGAGATACCTCTCCGTCATACGGAGTGACAAATCCCAGTCTCGATCTGTGTCAACCCAACAGCTACTTTCGGAGATACCTGTAATGCACCTTTATAGTCACCCAGTTACGTTGTGACGTTTGGTATACCCAAGGCACTCTTACGGTATCCGGGAGTTACACGATCTCATGGTCAAAGGAAGAGATACTTGACACTTGCAAAGCTCTAGCAAAACGAACTACACGATCTTTTATGCTATGCTTATGATTGGGTCTAGTCCATCACATCATTCTCCTAATGATGTGATCCCGTTATCAATGACATCCAATGTCCATAGTCAGGAAACCATGACTATCTGTTGATCACAACGAGCTGGTCAACTAGAGGCTTACCAGGGACATTGTGTGGTCTAAGTATTCACACGTGTATTACGATTTCCGGATAATACAGTTATAGCATGAATACAAGACAATTATCATGAACAATGAAATATAATAATACTTTTATTATTGCCTCTAGGGCATATTTCCAACAGTCTCCCACTTGCACTAGAGTCACCAATCTAGTTACATTGTGATGAATCGAACACCCATAGAGTTCTGGTGTTGATCATGTTTTGTACGCGAGAGAGGTTTAGTCAGCGGATCTGCGGCATTCAGATCCGTGTGCACTTTGCAAATCTCTATGTCTCCATCTTGAATATTTTCACGGATGGAGTTGAAACGACGCTTGATGTGCCTGGTCTTCTTGTGAAACCTGGGCTCCTTTGCGAGGGCAATAGCTCCAGTGTTGTCACAGAAGAGTTTGATCGGCCCCGACGCATTGGGTATGACTCCTAGGTCGGTGATGAACTCCTTCACCCAAATCGCTTCATGTGCTGCCTCCGAGGCTGCCATGTACTCCGCTTCACACGTAGATCCCGCCACGACGCTCTGCTTGCAGCTGCACCAGCTTACTGCTCCACCATTCAACATATACACGTATCCGGTTTGTGACTTAGAGTCATCCGGATCTGAGTCGAAGCTAGCGTCGACGTAACCCTTTACGACGAGCTCTTCGTCTCCTCCATAAACGAGAAACATGTCCTTTGTCCTTTTCAGGTACTTCAGGATATTCTTGACCGCTGTCCAGTGTTCCTTGCCGGGATTACTTTGGTATCTTGCTACCAAACTTACGGCAAGGTTTACATCGGGTCTGGTACACAGCATGGCATACATAATAGATCCTATGGCTGAAGCATAGGGGATGACACTCATCTCTTCTTTATCTTTTGCCGTGGTCGGTGACTGAGCTGAGCTTAGTCTCATACCTTGTAACATAGGCAAGAACCCCTTCTTGGACTGATCCATTCTGAATCTCTTCAAAATCTTATCAAGATATGTACTTTGTGAAAGACCTATGAGGCGTCTCGATCTATCTCTATAGATCTTGATGCCTAATATATAAGCAGCTTCTCCAAGGTCCTTCATTGAAAAACACTTATTCAAGTAGGCCTTAATGCTGTCCAGAAATTCTATATTATTTCCCATCAGGAGTATGTCATCTACATATAATATGAGAAATGCTACAGAGCTCCCACTCACTTTCTTGTAAACGCAGGCTTCTCCATAAGTCTGCATAAATCCAAACGCTTTGATCATCTCATCAAAGCGAATGTTCCAACTCCGAGATGCTTGCACCAGTCCATAAATGGATCGCTGGAGCTTGCATACTTTGTTAGCGTTCTGAGGATCGACAAAACCTTCCGGCTGCATCATATACAGTTCTTCCTTAAGATGCCCGTTAAGGAATGCTGTTTTGACGTCCATCTGCCATATCTCATAATCATAGTATGCGGCAATTGCTAACGTGATTCGGACGGACTTTAGCTTCGCTACGGGAGAGAATGTCTCGTCGTAGTCAATCCCTTGAACCTGTCGATAACCCTTAGCGACAAGTCGAGCTTTATAGATGGTAACATTACCATCCGCGTCCGTCTTCTTCTTAAAGATCCATTTGTTTTCTATCGCTCGCCGATCATCGGGCAAGTCTGTCAAAGTCCATACTTTGTTTTCATACATGGATTCTATCTCGGATTTCATGGCTTCAAGCCATTTGTTGGAATCCGGGCCCGTTATTGCTTCTTCATAGTTCGAAGGTTCATTGTTGCCTAACAACATGATTTCCAGGACAGGGTTGCCGTACCACTCTGGTGCAGAACGTGTCCTTGTGGACCTACGAAGTTCAGTAGCAACTTGATCCGAAGTACCTTGATCATCATCATTGGTTTCCTCTTCAGTTGGTGTGGGTATCACAGGAACATTTTCCTGAGCTGCACCACTTTCCCGTTCGAGAGGTAGTACTTCATCGAGTTCTACTTTCCTCCCACTTACTTCTTTCGAGAGAAACTCTTTTTCCAGAAAGTATCCGTTCTTGGCAACAAAGATCTTGCCTTCGGATCTTAAGTAGAAGGTATACCCTATAGTTTCCTTAGGGTATCCTATGAATACGCATTTTTCCGACTTGGGTTCGAGCTTTTCAGGTTGAAGTTTCTTGACATAAGCTTCGCATCCCCAAACTTTTAGAAACGACAGCTTAGGTTTCTTTCCAAACCATAATTCATACGGTGTCGTCTCAACGGATTTAGACGGTGCCCTATTTAAAGTGAATGTAGCTGTCTCTAGAGCGTATCCCCAAAATGATAGCGGTAAATCGGTAAGAGACATCATACACCGCACCATATCCAATAGAGTGCGATTACGACGTTCGGACACACCGTTTCGCTGAGGTGTTCCAGGCGGCGTGAGCTGTGAAACGATTCCACATTTCTTTAAGTGTGTACCAAATTCGTGACTTAAGTATTCTCCTCCACGATCTGATCGTAAGAATTTTATCTTTCGGTCACGTTGATTCTCCACCTCATTCTGAAATTCCTTGAACTTTTCAAAGGTCTCAGACTTGTGTTTCATTAAGTAGACATACCCATATCTACTCAAGTCATCTGTGAGGGTGAGAACATAACGATATCCTCCGCGAGCCTCAACGCTCATTGGACCGCACACATCGGTATGTATGATTTCCAACAAGTTGGTTGCTCGCTCCATTGTTCCGGAGAACGGAGTCTTGGTCATTTTGCCTAAGAGGCATGGTTCGCACGTGTCAAACGATTCATAATCAAGAGACTCTAAAAGTCCATCGGCATGGAGCTTCTTCATGCGCTTGACACCAATGTGACCAAGGCGGCAGTGCCACAAGTATGTGGGACTATCGTTATCAACTTTAAATCTTTTGGCATCTACACTATGAACATGTGTAATATTACGCTCGAGATTCATTAAGAATAAACCATTTACCATCGGAGCATGACCATAAAACATATCTCTCATATAAATCGAACAACCATTATTCTCAGACTTAAATGAGTAGCCATCTCGTATTAAACGAGATCCAGATACAATGTTCATGCTCAAACTTGGCACTAAATAACAATTATTAAGGTTCAAAACTAATCCCGTAGGTAAATGTAGAGGCAGCGTGCCGACGGCGATCACATCGACTCTGGAACCATTCCCGACGCGCATCGTCACCTCGTCCTTCGCCAGTCTCCGTTTATTCCGCAGCTCCTGCTGTGAGTTACAAATATGAGCAACGGCACCGGTATCAAATACCCAGGAGTTACTACGAGTACTGGTAAGGTACACATCAATCACATGTATATCAAATATACCTTTGGTGTTGCCGGCCTTCTTATCCGCTAAGTATTTGGGGCAGTTCCGCTTCCAGTGACCCTTCCCTTTGCAATAAAAACACTCAGTCTCAGGCTTGGGTCCATTCTTTGACTTCTTCCCGGTAACTGACTTACCAGGCGCGGCAACATCTTTGCCGTCCTTCTTGAAGTTCTTCTTACCCTTGCCCTTCTTGAACTTAGTGGTCTTATTGACCATCAACACTTGATGTTCTTTCTTGATTTCAGCCTCTGCTGACTTCAGCATCGAGAACACTTCAGGAATGGTCTTTTCCATTCCCTGCATGTTGTAGTTCATCACAAAGCTCTTGTAGCTTGGTGGGAGCGACTGGAGGATTCTGTCAATGACCGCCTCATCTGGGAGGTTAATGTTCAGCTGGGTCATACGGTTGTGCAACCCAGACATCTTTAGGATGTGCTCACTGACAGAACTGTTTTCCTCCATCTTACAACTGTAGAACTTGTCAGAGACATCATATCTCTCGACCCGGGCATGAGCTTGAAAAACTAGTTTCAGCTCTTCGAACATCTCATATGCTCCGTGATGCTCAAAACGCTTTTGGAGCCCCGGTTCTAAGCTGTAAAGCATGCCGCACTGAACGAGGGAGTAATCATCAGCGCGAGACTGCCAAGCATTCATAATATCTTGGTTCTCTGGGACGGGAGCGTCACCTAGCGGTCCTTCTAGGACATATTGTTTCCTGGCAGCTATGAGGATGATCCTCAGGTTCCGGACCCAGTCCGTATAGTCGCTGCCATCATCTTTCAGCTTGGTTTTCTCTAGGAACGCGTTGAAGTTCATGTTGACATTAGCGTTGGCCATTGATCTACAAGACATATTTGCAAAAGTTTTAGACTAAGTTCATGATAATAAAGTTCTAATCAAATTATGAACTCCCACTTAGATTAGACATCCCTTTAGTCATCTAAGTGTTACACGATCCGAGTCGACTAGCCCGTGTCCGATCATCACGTGAGACGGACTAGTCATCGTCGGTGAACATTTTCATGTTGATCGTATCTTCCATACGACTCGTGTTCGACCTTTCGGTCTCCGTGTTCCGAGGCCATGTCTGCACATGCTAGGCTCGTCAAGTTAACCCTAAGTGTTTTCGCTGTGTAAAACTGTCTTACACCCGTTGTATGTGAACGTAAGAATCCATCACACCCGATCATCACGTGGTGCTTAGAAACGACGAACTGTAGCAACGGTGCACAGTTAGGGGAGAACACTTCTTGAAATTTTATAAGGGATCATCTTATTTACTACCGTCGTCCTAAGTAAACAAGATGCATAATACATAATAAACATCACATGCAATTATATAGTTGTGACATGATATGGCCAATATCATATAGCTCCATTGATTTTCATCTTCGGGGCTCCATGATCATCTTGTCACCGGCTTGACACCATGATCTCCATCATCATGATCTCCATCATCGTGTCTTCATGAAGTTGTCACGCCAACGACTACTTCTACTTCTATGACTAACGTTTAGCAATAAAGTAAAGTAGTTTACATGACGTTATTCATTGACACGCAGGTCATACAAAAAATAATGACAACTCCTATGGCTCCTGCCGGTTGTCATACTCATCGACATGCAAGTCGTGAATCCTATTACAAAGAACATGATCTCATACATCACAATTCATCATTCATCACAACTTCTGGCCATATCACATCACATGATCAATCGCTGCAAAAACAAGTTAGACGTCCTCTAATTGTTGTTGCATCTTTTACGTGGCTGCAATTGGGTTCTAGCAAGAACGTTTTCTTACCTACGAATCACCACAACATGATTTTGTCAACTTCTATTTACCCTTCATAAGGGCCCTGTTCATCGATTCCGCTCCAACTAAGGTGGGAGAGACAGACACCCGCCAGCCACCTTATGCAACTTGTGCATGTCAGTCGGTGGAACCGGTCTCACGTAAGAGTACGTGTAAGGTTGGTCCGGGCCGCTTCATCCCACAATACCGTTGAGCAAGAAAAGACTAGTAGAGGCAAGTAAGATGACAAAATCCACGCCCACAACAAAGTTGTGTTCTACTCGTGCAAAGAGAACTACGCATAAACCTGGCTCTGATACCACTGTTGGGGAACGTTGCAGAAAATTAAAATTTTTCCTACGGTTTCACCAAGATCCATCTATGAGTTCATCTAAGCAACGAGTCTAGGGAGAGAGTTTGCATCTACATACCACTTGTAGATCGCGTGCGGAAGCTTGCAAGGTGATGATGTAGTCGTACTCGACGTGATCCAAATCACCGATGACCTGCGCCGAACGGACGGCGCCTCCGCGTTCAACACACGTACGGAACAGCCACGTCTCCTCTTCTTGATCCAGCAAGGGAGGGAGGAGAGGTTGAGGGAGATGGCACCAGCAGCAGCACGACGGCGTGGTGTTGATGGAGCTGCAGTACTCCGGCAGAGCTTCGCTAAGCACTATGGAGGTGGATGAGGTGTTGGGGAGGGAGAAGGAGGCAACCAAAGGCCGAGACGTTCAGGTATGAAGTCCCTCCTCTCCCCCACTATATATAGGGGTGCCAAGGGGGGGTGGCCGGCCCTAGGAGATCCAATCTCCTAGGGGGTGCGGCGGCCAAGGGGGGTTTTCCCTCCCCCCAAGGCACCTAGGAGGTGCCTTACCCTCCTAGGACTCTTGCCCCCCTTGAACCCTAGGCGCATGGGCCTATGTGGGGCTGGTGCCCTTGGCCCATTAGGCCAAGGCGCACCCCCCACAGCCCATGTGCCCCCCCGGGACAGGTGGACCCACCCGGTGGACCCCCGGGACCCTTCCGGTGGTCCCGGTACAATACCGATAACCCCGAAACTTGTCCCGATGCCCGAAACAGGACTTCCCATATATAAATCTTTACCTCCGGACCATTCCGGAACTCCTCGTGACGTCCGGGATCTCATCCGGGACTCCGAACAACATTCGGGTTACTGCATATACATATCCCTATAACCCTAGCGTAACTGAACCTTAAGTGTGTAGACCCTACGGGTTCGGGAGACATGCAGACATGACCGAGACTCTCTCAGTCAATAACCATCAGCGGGATCTGGATACCCATGATGGCTCCCACATGCTCCTCGATGTTGTCATCGGATGAACCACTATGTCGAGGATTCGATCAAACCCTGTATGCAATTCCCTTTGTCAATCGGTACGTTACTTGCCTGAGACTCGATCGTCGGTATCCCAATACCTTGTTCAGTCTCGTTACCGGCAAGTCACTTTACTCGTACCGTAATGCATGATCCCGTGTCCAACACCTTGGTCACATTGAGCTCAATATGATGATGCATTACCGAGTGGGCCCAGAGATACCTCTCCGTCATACGGAGTGACAAATCCCAGTCTCGATCCGTGTCAACCCAACAGCTACTTTCGGAGATACCTGTAATGTACCTTTATAGTCACCCAGTTACGTTGTGACGTTTGGTACACCCAAGGCATTCTTACGGTATCCGGGAGTTACACGATCTCATGGTCGAAGGAAGAGATACTTGACACTTGCAAAGCTCTAGCAAAACGAACTACACGATCTTTTATGCTATGCTTATGATTGGGTCTAGTCCATCACATCATTCTCCTAATGATGTGATCCCGTTATCAATGACATCCAATGTCCATAGTCAGGAAACCATGACTATCTGTTGATCACAACGAGCTGGTCAACTAGAGGCTTACCAGGGACATTGTGTGGTCTAAGTATTCACACGTGTATTACGATTTCCGGATAATACAGTTATAGCATGAATACAAGACAATTATCATGAACAATGAAATATAATAATACTTTTATTATTGCCTCTAGGGCATATTTCCAACAGTGTGTACATGAGTAATACCATCTAGTATTGATATTTCAAGATTATCTAGTCGTTATGTGGTATGTCTTCTCATGAGAAAATCAAATTCTATATTGTCCATTAATTATCTCGTGTTGGTTCGTTATTTTGCCTCTTGTTTATCTTTAATTGGTATCACATTATGGGGGAGTAATATGCTATGTGTATATTACTAGCCTAGAAAATGTGTACATTTGAGATATTGTCACCTAGAATTGATATTGTAAATTATCTTGTTCCTAGGTGGCATGTTAGCTCTACAAGTTGCAATTTGCTTTTTGTTTGGTGTGAAGATGATGTCGGATATCCTTGTTATCTACCACCGGGAATTATTCCCAAATACTTCTTGTCTTTTGACAATTGGTACTCACTTATGTGTGGTAGAAATTATTGATCATCTTTACATTGGCCTTTGCTTTTGTTTGCTTTATCTCTTGCCTAGGGTTGTGTCAACTCCCATTGTATTCCATACCACTTGTGGATCTTGTTAATTTCTTGACCTTGTCTAGTGTTTTCTAGATATAGTGAAACTGGTGATCCCACCTTGTGCATTTTCTATTCAAATGCAAATTCTCTATAATGCACTAGTCTTGGGGGAGCTATCCTATTCTCTATAAAACACTCATCTTGTGATCCTTATCAAGTGTGTGTTTGTGGAAGGCAAGCCGTTTCTTTTTGGTGCTTTGTGCCATCATGAAACTTTGTAGAGGGCTTGGTTTGTTTGGAACCATTCTCTCTTTTGGGAGTTTGACATCTTTCTTTTTGAGTGTATCAATGGATATCTCATTCCTTGATGTATCTTTTATGGATATCCTCCAAGTGATGATTTATTCATTTGGTATCTTTTCTTCGCTTGGTAGTTCTTTGTCTTTTGGTCTCAGTTCTTGAAAGTCTTGAGCATGCATATTTACTTCTTGTAGTTTCTTTGGCATGTTTTCTTTCTTTGACCCAATATATAGGGGGAACTCCACCAAGTCTCAAATTGGATGAGATGTGCATGAAATTCATTTTCATATCTATATGCACATATTTATGTGGAGTTTGTCCTATGTGTTGTTGGTTCTCTAACTCTTTGGTCCCAATGAGTTTGGGTACCATTTTGTTTGTGTTGTTGTTCTAGGAACAATTGGAGATACATTGGATGCTCGGCTCACTCACAAGGAAGGTGTTGTCATCATGTGCTTATTGGAGTCGAGCTAGGATGATCAATGAACTACTATCTACCTTCAATTGGTATCTACTACATCCTTCCAATGTTAACTCGGTAACAAGTATCTTCATATTCTTCATGCACACATTTCTTGCATCAACCTTGTGTAGGTTGTATCATGGCATGTTATTCACTCATTCTTGTGATACTTGTACCCTTTCTCAAAGCATCCCAACAATGATCTCTTGTTGCTAGTTGTGATGTCTTTGATGGATGTGTGGTAGGAATTCATTTATATATAATAAGACCATATCTAGCCATGTGCTATGCTTCCAAGCAAATATCTTATTGGTATATGTATGACCTCCCTTTGGATATCTTGTTCCTCGTGTTGTAACTATTTCGGGTGTACATCCTTCTTTGTAGATATATATCATCATGATTTCGTCTACCTAGAATCTTATACACTTGAGATAAGTTGCATATCTAGTTGATATCCTTTCTTTCACGTCCACCTTATCTTTCTTATGTTATTTCTTTGGTGGCTCCGTGAAAGCTTTTGCCTTGAGTGCGTGTCTTCTATCGTTGCATCTTGATGCGCTCTTGTGTGGTGAAGATTATTTTCCTCATGCTTATCTTTACGAGGTTTTTGCCATCTTAATTGGCATCCCTCGTCTTGATGCGCCTTTCATCTTCTATCTTCACCGCGGGTTGTCACAAGCATAGGTTCTCTATATGCTTATTAGTAAGCTTGTGAACCCATTTGCTAGTTGTGTGTGGGAATGATAGGCCTTGCACCGTGTGCCTCATTCCTTGAAGACTTTATTGATACTTAATGCTCTTCTGTACATTAGTCTTCTCAAGTGCATTGCCTTGACTCACACACATCTTTTTGGTTGAGCCCACTCTTAAGTTGCCTCTCTTACTTGTTGCTCAACCATGTGTTTGTTGCATGTACTAGGCTTAGTTTCCTATATGCTCACTTGCACTTGTTGTAAGTTTCTATTGATTTTGGGGGAGCTGTGATCCTATTTTGTGCACTTTGTATCCAAATACAAAAATTCTTATGTGTGCACAAATCATGGGGAGCTTCTCTAGTTTCTTTAGAACACTCCTTCGCTCATATCATAATATCCTTTATTTATGTAGCTCGTAGGATCTTTGGTCTAGTTGGTTCAATTGATACCCGTTGATTGCTTGTTTCAATTGGTACCTTTGATTGCTTGATTGCTTGTTTCTTTCTTTGTTATGTCCTTGTGGCATATCATTCCTTTAGCAATCTTGGTGCCTCAGTATAGTTGGTCTTCCTCCAAGTATTACCATTGAATATGTGTATTGCTTTCCACTCTCTTGTTGATAAATACACAACTTATGGAGGAACATAATTTATATTGGCCTTCTAAGCTTTTCGCCCATTTTGGCAATCGATGCCAATGGGGGAGAAGTTTCAGAGAGTTTTGAGGATAAGTTTAGAGAGTTTTTTCTTATTGCTTTGGTTTTGTACCTAAGCATTTGCATCTCATACACATGCATTGTTGGTTGTTGCGTTGCATGGTGATAAATAATTCCATATATAAACTCTCTTGAAAGTGATTGTCATCAATTACCAAAATGGGGGAGATTGAAAGGACATGCGGTGCCCCCATGTGTGGTTTTGGTAATTGATAACAATCTCTATGGACTAACGGTTGCCTTGAGTTATATTTGAAGCATTTGTCCATAGGATTGTCTTGAAGTCCATGTGTTGGTTTCAAGGAGTTTATGAGATGGCCAAAGTGCTTTTCAAGGAATTATGCAAAGATTGGTCATGTGTGAGTTGAGATGGCCAAAGTGATTTTCAAGGAATTATCCAAAGATTGGTCATGTGTGAGTTGAGATGGCCAAAGTGCTTTTCAAGGAATTATCCAAAGATTGGTCATGTGTGAGTTGAGCTTATTGCAAGCATGTCTTGAAGAAGAATATTGTGTGATAATTCATGTTTACCTTCAAGACATCATCCAAATGAAGAGAGTTGGAAAGATTCAATGTTGATCAAGACTAAGTCAAGAGTGAATCAAGTTAATCAACTCACAAAGCGTAGAAGAAGTACCGAGAGGGATCAAGTGATCCCATGGTATGGTAAGCATTGTCCATTACGCTTTGTGTACTAACCCATGGTCTACGTGAGAGTTCTTTGTGGGGTTAGATATGTTTCCATGGTCTTGCGTCAAGAGGAAGATCTCATACAACCCATGGAGGATGACATCAAGTGGTGATCGTCATCAAGTTTGCAGTGTGCAAGTTCAAGTGGAGCAACTCGAAGAGTGGCTCACCCATAATGGAGTATGGGGAGCAATCAAGCTTGAAGCTTGCCGTCCATTGTGGTGTCAATGGAATTTTGAAGATGTGCCAAAGAGTGGCTCACCCATAGTGGAGTATGGGGGAGCAATCAACTAGTCTTCATCGAGCCAACACAATCAAGAAAGGTGGTCCAATTTGAGGAAGTTAAGATCGTCATCATCTAGCTCAAGTGGACTATGTGCAAGGCAACGGTTCGCCCTTGATAGGTTTTCTATTTTACCGGTCTCATAGTGATAATTGGGAGACCGAGTTGTAGGATCGACTGCCGTACTATCAAGGGGGGCTCTCTAGGGAGTAGCTTGATCGTATCATTCATCGAGAGCTCAAACCATTGCATCCTTGCATCATCTTTCTTGGATCTTGTTTGGTTCTTGTTTGGTTCCATTTGTGAGTCTTAGAGCTTATGGTCATCTTGATGAAAAGCTTGAGTTCATCAAAAACGGAGTTCGCATGCATCTTCTATGATGTTTTCGGTGTTGGAGGTTTTACCGGTCTTATCCGAGGAAGGGTTCTCACCTTTTTCTTATGGGCCTTTTATTATTTGCTTCTTTTTGTTATTTCTCTCAAGATTGTGTTAGCCCTTGTCGTTAGCTTTCCAACAAACTTGATTTCGTCGAATTCGGAGCTCGTATGCGAAAGTTGTGGTTGTTTTGATATTGCCTGTTTTACACAAAGAGGTTGTACCGCCCCATGGAGAGGTTGTACCGCTTGACCGGTACAACCGGTGTTTGGAGCGGTTGTACCGCTCCAGAATTGGTCCGGAGGTTGTATCGGTCATGTACCGCTCTACCACCGGACTGGCCTCTGTTGTGGTGCGGGTGTTGGGCGGTTGTGGGCCGGTTGTACCGCTTATTGCCTGTTACCGGTTGTACCGGTACTCATAGAGGTTGTACCGCTCCTATGTTGTTCTGTACATAACGGGCAGATTCGTGGGGACGTATTTAAGGGGTCTTCTTCCCCGATGGTTCCCTATCTCTTGAGCTTGTTTTTGCCCCCATTGTTGACCTTCTTTGAGCTTGCTAACTCTCACTCCCTCCATGGATTCTTTCTAGTTTTTGAGGGAAAAAAGAGAGGAGATCTAGATCCACATTTCCACCAATCACTTTCTCCTCTATGTGAGGGGAACCCCTTGGATCTAGATCTTGGAGTTCTTGGTGTTCTCCGTCTTGTTCTTCCTCTCATTTCCCTCCCTAGCATTAGTTGCTCCGGTGGGATTTGAGAGAGAGAAGGACTTGGGCACTCCGTGTGCCCTTGCCATTGCATTTGGTGCATCGGTTTGAGTTCTTCACGGTGATACGTGGAAGTAAAGTTTGAGAAGCTTATTACTCTTGGGTGTTTGGGAACCCTAGAGCTTTCCTCTTGGGTGCCTTGGCGCCCTAGACGGTTGGTGTTTTTCGGAGCTCAATCATTATGGGTGTAAAGCTCCGGGCAAGCGTCGGGGTCTCCAATTAGGTTGTGGAGATCGTCCCGAGCAATTTGACGGGTACCGGTGACCGCCCCCAAGGGTTGTCAAAGTGTACGGGTTCGGTGACCGCCCCCAAGGGTTGCCATTTGTACGGGTTCGGTGACCGCCCTTAAGGGTCCCTTAGTGGAATCACGGCATCTTGCATTGTGCGAGGGCGTGAGGAGATTACGGTGGCCCTAGTGACTTCTTGGGGAGCATTGTGCCTTCATACCGCTCCAAACGGAGATTAACATCCGCAAGGGTGTGAACTTCGTGATACATCGTCGTCTCCGCGTGCCTCGGTTATCTCTTACCTGAACTCTTTACTTATGCACTTTACTTTGTGATAGCTATATTGTTTCTTGTCATATATCTTGCTATCACATAGTTGCTTATCTTGATTAGCATAAGTTGTTGGTGCACATAGGTGAGCCTAGTTGTTTTAGATTTTGTGCTTGACAAATTAACCGCTAAGTTTATTCTGCATTTGTTTAAGCTTAAATCGTAATTATTTTAAAACGCCTATTCAACCCCCCCCCCCTCTAGGCGACATCCACGATCTTTCACCGGGTCTAATGTCAGTCGCCCAAGTGTTGCCCTGCATGGCCTGGGATACCGTACGTGTAGTTCGGATTCGTGGAGAGATCCTGATGTAGGTGATCGGTGTCAAATTCTGAACCCTGTCTTGTCCTAGCCACTGATCCTCCCAAAAGAGGGTTTTCTCGCCATTGCCCAAGAAGGCCACTGTTGCTGCCTGGTAAATCGCAACTGCTTTCACCGATACAGCAATATTAAATTCTTTTTAGGGATGTTAGAGATCCGTCCGCTTCAACCACGCCCATCTGACTTGTAAAGCCGCATTTAGACATCTTAGATCAGGGGTCCCCAATCCCCCGGTCCATTTGGGCGCACATACCCCATCCCACGCAACTACGGTTCATGATTGTATTACCCGTGAGTGTATTACTTTTAAGTACCCCTTCTATCCTTTAATATAAAACATTTTTGTATTTTGGTAATTAAAAACTCGTGATTTGAAAAAATAGCACCTGTTATATCGAAAGCGGTTTTTTTTTCAAAAAAAGGTTACCCCCAGCTTCTCATCAAAATGATGCATGCGACCATAAAACACACCGAAAACAGTCCGTCTCAACTAGCAAGAAGACTGGTATCGAGCAACGACGGCACAAGACAAAAGGGCGGGCATAGCCGAAGAGGCAAATTGTGTGGTGGGCTTTGCCATCAAATCCCAACCCGGGATCATCAACCACAGGGCGCGCTATCCACATCGTTTCCCGCGCAAATGAACGCCATGGCCGCCCCCGCCACCGCCTCCACGTTGCTCCCGGCGAGGACCTACTCAAGCGCCCGCCCCGTCGCACGGACCGCTGCCCGGTGCCTCCCAAGAAGGTCAGGAGGAGAGAGCATGCTGTCGCCCTCCCCTCTCCGCTTGTCCGCCGGGAGAACGCGGCGAGCAGAGGCAGCTCGCGCGTCCGCGGCGGGCGCGGGCGGAGCGCCGGCTGCAGCCCTGCCGGCGGCGCTGCTCTTCGACTGCGACGGCGTGCTCGTGGACACCGAGAAGGACGGCCACCGCATTTCCTTCAACGAGACTTTCGCCGAGGTCTGGTTTCCTTCCGCTCCGTCGACGCCTTGCCTGCGATCCATTCTGATTTCCTGATGCGGTTGCTCCCCGGCCAAGATAATTGTTTGTGTTTGCAGAGGGAATTAGGTGTGAGCTGGGATGTTGAATTGTACGGAGAATTGCTCAAGATAGGTGGTGGGAAAGAAAGGTCAATCGATTCTTTACTTTTGTCATCATTGGTTTGCGTTGCTTTGAGGAATTTGACAAAATGTCACATTTTTCTTCAAAGTCCTGTTAAAATCCTGACCACTATTTGCGTCTTCACAATTTTAAAAAAAGTGAGAATTCCTAAAACAGATTCACTACGATGAATTTATTTACTGTTTTAGGCGTATGTAAGTCATAATTTCCTCACTACTGTGTCAGATTATATTCATTTAATGACTTCTCATTTATTCCTAATATATTGAAACATTTGACTCACTCGCAAAAAAAAACATTTGACTGATCTGAAGTTCCATGGCAATCTCCAAGAGCAATATCATCATGTCAAAGGATGGAAAGCGAAGACAACTGTTCAGTTATCTAATCGGATAGTCTAAAGCTGCTTTTTTATGGGGAATCTGTAGCTGATTTTCTGAGTTGAAAAAAATAAAGTTCAGAATGGTCTCAAAATATTAAAGTTTAGGTGTTCTCGGAAGCCTAATATGCAAATAACATGTACGAATTTTTCTTCAAACTGGTGATACTAAAAGGCCTACACTTGGAAACATGATTGTCACACCAAAATAATCCATTGTAGAAAAGTTAAACTGAAGCGTTTGTTGAATTTAACTGTAACAATAGTTTGAACATTCCTTACAGGATGACAGCACATTTCAACAAGACAGTGTGGCCAGCTAAAGCGCCAAAGACTGACGAAGAAAGAAAGGAATTTATTGCTTCTCTTCACAAGAGGAAAACAGAATTGTTTATGGCCCTAATTGAGAAGAAGTTGCTTCCTCTCCGTCCAGGTGTTCAAAGGTCGTTGTTTCAAACAATTTGATGACTTCAGTAACTTAAATGCAGTTTAAATGAACTTGTGAATCAGTAACGTCCTCGGCTGCTGCAACGACACTAGTTTGAAGTGCTTCCTTACAACAAAATCGAAATAGTCACAAAAAATTCATTTATGCTGCATGTAAACAACATAATAGGTGTGTAACCAATCTGTTCTATACTGGGAACAAAATGCATTAACCATATGTATTATTCATTGTAATTACGTTTCTAATATGTAATGTAAAAAGGTTAAAGAAATGAGTGAGGCGAGTTTTATATAACTAACATTTCATTTTCCGTTGAAGAAATCTACATTACATGCCTAGAAAGATGTGTCGATGTAATCCAACAATAGATGGTAAATCAACTAACTTAATAATGCTGGAGTAACTTTGTTGGAGGAAAATTTATAACTTCATTATCTTCTTAACTTTTACAGGTTAATTGATGAAGCTCTAGGAAAAGGGGTGAAAGTTGCAGTATGCAGTACTTCAAACGAGAAAGCTGTAAGTAACAAAGTATTTCCCAACCACAAATGCTTATATGAGAGATATGGTAGGAATTATTACAAAAAACTACATATAGGAGAAATGTTTCTTCCAATATTTGCAAAAGGCAATGTTCTTTATTTCAAACTCAAAAGGGAATGTTCTAATGGTTCCTCTTAAGAACCCATTTTATACTATGCTGCAATCCATTTAAATCATCTCACATTTGATTTATGTTTTCAGCTTATATGCAGGGCAGCTAACATATTTCACTCTCCACTTAGTGCAGGTTTCAGCAATAGTATCGTGCTTACTGGGGCCCGACCGAGCAGAAAAGATTACCATATTTGCTGGGGATGTGGTTCCTCGCAAAAAACCTGATCCGGTAAGGGATAGTATGCAATTGTGGTTCTGTGTTGCGCTGTACAGTGCAATCTACTTTATCAGGGGAACCTTTTTCCTGGTTTAGTAATATTGTTGTTACAGATTAAAAAAAATCAGCTGATGATCACATCTGAAAATAGAAACAAATAAGTGCTCCTAAAAAGCAACAGTGATGCCAAATGAACCCTAAGTTGATCTCACAGTTTGGTACATACTAATTCATCTGGCATATTCTGGTTTTTTGTTTGAATATTATTTTGCAAAGTTTACATGAAGCTTTCAAGAATCTTTGGAAGGTTTGGACTGTCAACGAATTACTTTTTCCACATAAAATTGAAGGAATGTGTATGTGTTCCATTAACTTTATTTATTTTAAACATTATAATACCATGTCATTAATTGCTCCATACATTTACTTAATTCACCATTGCGTTTGAAGGAGTATCCATTGACATCCTTCCACTATAACAAACCAATTTGCAACACATGTGCCTTGGTGGCTTGGTGCACTACAATGATCCTGGAAACCTGATAATATTTATTTGCAGCAATGATGTACCATGATTAGCATTCCGTAGATAGTTTATACTCCCTCCAGTTGACAAATAAGTGACGTTTTGAACATATCTTGCGTCAAACTTTTAAAACTTTTACTGTCAATATAATTTTAAATATTTAGTAAAAACATGAAATCATATGTATAGATTTGTCTCGACTCGAAGACCGTTTGAACTGGAGGGAGTACCTCCTTCAGATTTCTAGGACAAAAAAGCAATAGTCTTCATAGACAGCATCACACTACAACTGAACATTGCAAAGGAAAGATGAACTAGTCGTCAGTGCTGTAGGTGCTGTATCTGACTGCCCATGATTTATTAAGTTTTCAAGCACTTCAGAGCTTGTTTGAAACTAGCTTTGTTTCAATGGAATCTTGGACATTTGCTTGTTTAACGATAAATCTTTTCAAAACGATCCTCCTATCATTTTTGTTTGGCTTGGCATTTGAAGGAGGATTCAATTCACGCTTTCTATACTCAGATTTACGTTTGCTTTCAGTGAAGTAACTGTCATGGATAAAAGATCGTTTCCTGTATTTTACATGCCAGAGATAATGTGTTTCTTTTGTGGGCCTTTTCAGGCAATCTACTTGCTAGCAGCAACTACATTGGAAGTTGATCCATCTAGGTACTACAAAAGCAATATTTTGGGTTATTTACACTGTCTTTGTTTTGAGTGTATTGTTCCAAAAAAAAGAATGATGTGCCTGTTTTGAATTTTAGTAGGATTTCTGTATATAGGATATCTGAAATTAGTCTGATTTAATATTATTATGCATTAATTCATATGAAAACTCTGTCGTAACTGTCATAAATTGTTAAAGGAACAGTAGATGCAATGTAAGAAGACGGACTGCTCCGACATTAACATTTGGGTTTCCGTTTTGGTCAACATACCATAATAAATTTCAACTGTGTTTCCATTGTTGCACCATCTTTTCGGAAAAATCTTTTATTACTTTATAATCTTGTTACATTTTTATCTTTTTAGTTAGATGAATTCTTTGTAATTATTACTCTAATGTTAAAAGTAATTTTGCTAATATTTCTCCTTTGGACATTAGCTGTGTTGTTGTTGAAGACAGTAACATAGGGCTTTCAGCGGCCAAAGCTGCTGGTATGAAGTGCATTGTAACAAAAAGCGGGTAATAACTTTCTTCCTGTGAAGTACTTTTAATCTTTTATATGATACTTGGTACACATTTCATAATAAAGAAGAGCAGTGTTCTTTCCGGACAGAAGAAAATTGTTGACTTGTACTGTTGGACAAGAGATGTTATATTGCATTTGCATATGACTTTCTGCAACAGTATCTTCACAACCATCTCTAACCAGTAAACCAGAGCAGGACCGGATGAAAGTTGCCAGCCGGGTTTCTTGTAACAAAACACTGAATCTTCTCAAGATTTAATGCTTGGAATATTCCTAGTAAGCAAAAAATGTCCATGTCCTGCATAAAACTGGGATCAAAAGTATACTTTTGGCCATGGACCCAGCCATTTATTAGCTCCGCACAAATGACACCGATTTGACCGGAAAAATGTGTCAGCTTTCTGAACAATGTTTTGCAGCATATCTGACCTATAAGTCCATTCCTACTGCATCACTTGGCCTCAGAAATAAGAATTTATTCTGATTTGTTTTGCCTTCATGCACATACTGCATACATGGCATGTTTTGATTGGATCTGCGGTTCTCTAGAACAAATTTGCACTTGATAAGTTCATGTAGTGACTTTCCTTCATTTATTTTCAAACCTTTGTGTACTTGAAATGAAACTCTTACAAAACTATTCATTTTCTGACCGTGGTGTTCTACATCATGGACCATGATGACACTGCCAAAACCCTATCACGAAAAGGGAATAGCATACTCATATGTTCCTGACATTGTAGAGGTTTAAATTTGAGAGTGAATACTAGAAACACCAGCGGAGAAAATGCGGCACTAGGATTATCAACTTAGTCAGCTGAAAACCTAAGCATACGGGCAGCATACTGAATTTGTTCATGAGCCTAAAGAAGTGGACCTCATCTTCTTGTGTTGAACAGGTACACCGCCGACGAGGACTTCGTGATAGCGGACGCGGTGTTCGATTGCATCGGCGACCCTCCGGAAGGGCGCTTCGATTTAGAGTTCTGCGCCAACCTCCTCCAGAAACAATTCGTGAGCTGAGTAAGCATGCGCTCAGCGTCGACCGGCCTCGTACATAAATCTTGTACAGAAGTTTGCCAAGAGTGGTAACCACCACTTGTAAATGGTTTTGAATATAAAAGAAACGCCGCTATTTTGCACAATGCACAAAGAAATGGCTGGCATTCAGCGACACTTGCAAAAATTGTTCGTCTTGGTTGGAAGATTCGTAAATCCTCCAACATTTTCTAGCATTTGGCATTGCCCCTGCCACATTATGAAATCGCATGTCTCATTTTGTTACCTCGGCTTAGAGCAAGGATTACCAACATAGCATTGGTAAATATGCCTGCTTTGCAATCCAACCAATGCTCCTCTGGAACAAAGGATGTTTGCAGGAATCTCGTAGCATCAGAGATCTACAGGAAAGTTTCCTATGAAAAGATTTGGAATAAGTTATCTGTACCTTTTTTCTTTGCTCCGGTACATGGAGTACTTTAAACATTTCTTTAAAAGCCAAACCTCGTGCTTTCATGTCCTGTTCTTGTTCATGTGCTTCCGTTCTACTACAACTCATATGGAAATCCAATTTCCCATTGAAAATTTATATTTATGCCGATGAGAACTAACTTTGTTCATCTAGCAAACATCGAGCCCACAAACGAGAATGGCTGTGCACAGTAGCACCTACGTTGTCTCCATTTCTAACATGGAAAAGGTCTACAACCAAGTCAACGTAACCTCCTGAGCTGGTGGCCACAGTAGTGCTTGCCCCCATCACAGCATGGCTTGGGGGAGGCAGGAGGAAAAGAAGTTGAGAGCGGAAGCCAAGAAACGGCACATTCATAATCAATCCATAAAATGCCATCAAATACAGAAGAGCAAGCTAGAACATCATTTGAAAAACACCACAGCGCCAAAACTAAAATGGGCACACTGTCAAACTATTATAAAGATCGAAGACAAGTTCATCAAATCAGATTTTGGAATTTCACTAGCATAGAAACTTGTATTCATCCCAAAACATAATTTCAGCGATAGTTCCAACTCAGAAGCTCACAGATCTTCCCAGGAGAAAAACTGACCAGCGACAAATGCAATAGAAACCACTCATAAAGTAAAACACCATTTCAAAAAGAATGAAGAAAATATATAGTGAATAACATACTATCTATAATCTAGAAATTACAGTTAGAACTTTGGAGGTCTACTTTTGCTCAAAACAATACAGAAGAATGGTAAGGACCTTCAGCGAACCGGCCGAATCGCCTCCGAGTAAAAAATTGAAAGCCTTTGATCTTGGCCCCAAATTGCAACTAGAACACAAGTTACAATTTTCCCCTCATCCATCCTACTTCGATAGGCAACACAAGGCATGGCGGAACTGAGGCAAAACTGTTCCAGCATGGGTATCAAAACCATCGAGCTCAGAGTTTGTATAGTTAGGCTTTCCCTCATCCACCCTACTTCTTTCGGACAATTCTTTTTCGCCGAAGCTTTGGAGAGGCATCTTTAGGTGCACCATACTTGATGCCTAGAAGTTCTAAGCCAGATACAATTGCATTCTTGGACATGAACCACTCTGCCTGTTGATTGATGCCAAGCTCTGCTGCTGGGCCATTGTATGTTCTCAACAAATTATCCGAGTTAAGCAGATCTGCTCCCTCACCAAGCCAGGCACGTCTCGATAGCTCCCCAATTTGAATATTCAGCAACCTGAAATATATGCAATGAGTGGCTAATTTTGGAATGTTCTACTTTTAGGAGCAGTTTACTTGTATGCTTATATGTGGTTCAAGTAGGGGGGTCCATGCTAAAATAAGGTGAAGAACAAAAAACTCCATAACATAATTGACACTTGGTTCCTCACATGCGATGGATCTTCACAACATGCTATCATGGAGAAACTGCAAGGCAGCGATTCTATAACAAGAATCATTTGATAAATAAACTTCTATGGTAACACATAAGCATAGCATTAGCTTCCAAATGCTAATATCGGAAATACCATTTGTGATATGCTCATGGCAAAATCTAACTCAACTGGAATCAGCAGCTTGCGTTAATAATGAAAAATAGAAGTTGCCGAATCGGTAAACATGCAGCTGTATCTTAATATAATGGACAATGTTGAGCATAAACTTTTGGTGAAATTGCAAAGAAATGATTTGGTAGAGATATACCTCATCGCTGTGCCGAAAAAGATTGTAACACCAAGGACATCAAAATGGTTTGCCATTGATCTATCAAGACCACATAAAATTTGATACCGCAGATTTGCATAAAGCCCATAATAAGCTCCATAACTAAGAGCATTGTTGCTGATAGAAGGAACAGTCATCGACAACCTACACGTAACGAGATTGGCCTAAATTAAATTCCAAAAAGTACAGAACTGTAGAATTACTTAAGGAAAGCAGGGCATTTGATGAACATGGAGATAAACTGCACATAGTAACCCACCGTCTTTCTCTTCCAGCAGAAAGGATATTCGATAGACCACCTTGAATGGAGCCAACAATTAGCCCACCTAGGCAAAGCTCAGCAGCCTTGCTGAAGAGGGACTGGGTTCTTCTTAGAAGACCAAACTGTCTCATGAAAGGATAGCTCTTCTCAAATATGTTATTGGGAAGTTTCTGGATCATATATGAGCGGCATGGCGCAAGTGAACTGAAAACAGCTAAATTGCAAACTGTGGCAGTAACTACATTGAGAAACACCAAATCCCATTCTTCTTGGAACCTAAGACCCAAGAAATGCAGGATTCCATGAGACAGGTGCCAAAAATTCAGGTTTAAACAGTAAAATAAAACACAACATACCTCTCCTTGCGATTTTTCATCTCCCAACAAACAGATGTACTAACGGTAGCTAGCAACTCAAAGGTCATCTTATGCAGGAAAGATGGATCTGCAAGCATTCTGCAATTAGGAAAGAGATGCCAATTGTTATTTTGTCATTGCTAAGTCATAAAATCAACACAAGGGACATGCAAAGATTATAAACTTAATCAGAGTGCATGATGGCACTATTTTATCAGCGAAGTAATATAACTACAAATATAATGTTTAGGCTCATAAATAATGTTAGAATATGTGTCAAGTAAACAAGTATCAAATCCTGCACAGCTCGACAAACTGGAAGCTCTAACAATCACGACACTGTTAAACAAAAAGACATACTAAAAAAAATCAACAGTGTTGATTCCTGATATGTTCCTTCCAGCAGAGAACATTCACAAATAGATTATGCCCAAACATTGATCTTAATCTCCAGGAGTTTTTGCATACCAAAATATGGTTTGAGATTATTTTTTACGAGTGGATATGATTAGTGTTTGCTGATGTTAGAACTTGTGAGCACAATTTTCATCCAAGTACTTCCAGTAATACCATTATATAGAGAGATGGCAGCCAGAAACTATTCAACATGGAGCCTCCTGTTGTATATGTTGGAATCAATCCCATGTGACAAAACCCAGTATCTCAAGTTCAAATAGATGGCAATAATTTAAAAGGAGAATTTTATATGTTGAACATATATCACCAAACCAACAATTTTCAGATAGTACCTTCCAACAAGGTCTCTTGAGAAGAAGTCCGGAAAGGCTCGAGAGAAATATCTAGCCTTTGTGGGCCTTCCAAACATTGACAAATATTTGACCATCTGAGAAGAGCTGACCAAACCCTAGAAAATTCCAGTTGATACCGTTCAGTAGTTAAGGATCAAAGCTCAAACTACATTTAAGAGAAAGCAGATAGTTCAATACCATCTCATGAGCTTGACGCAAACCAGCTGGCAAATTACTCATTGTTTTGTACCACTCTTGAAGAACGGCATCAACAAACTCCCTCTTAAAAAGCTGTACAAACGGGAGATGTAAAATGCATCAGTTTAGAAACAGTTATCATACCCGAGGAGCACAGATCAGAGGGCTTCTCAGTAAGAATTAGACCTCTTGTATAATTATACGCCTTCTGAAAAATCCACTTTCTTCATCTCCATCGTCAGAGTCTTCAAAGTAATCATCATCATCACCATCATCATCTCCACTATTACCACCACCATAGCCAATTCGTTTCCCATTGTCTCCACCACCACCACCAGTTGCCAGCTATAGTGTTTTGCAAAGACATGAGTCATGAATGAACAAAAAACAGAAGGGCAGCCCGGTGCACGTAGCTCCTGCTTGCGCAGGGTCCGGGGAAGCTGTACATAATTTCCTAAGAGATAAGATACTAAACAATACCAAGTGCGCACGAGAAAACATAAAATATAAACAGACAAACTAACATTTCAAAGTGGAACATCCAAAAGCATATGCGCAAGAAGAAACTGTCAAGTTAAATAGAAACTGACAAATTGATTCAAAGGAATTTCACAGGATTTTTGGAATGTTTGGATCCTTCAGAAATTTTGCTGTGTGGGTTGCTTGATTCGAAGAATTAGAATCCTTAGGAAACTTCCTATGGATTCCTTTGCATTCTACTTTGGAGGAAAATTTCCATCCACTCAAACCTGTTGCTAAAATTCATTAGTTTTTCCTGTGATATCAAACACTTTTTGATGCAGATTCCCATTCAAGAGGCTCCAACCCTGTGTTTTTCTTATTCCTATGTTCTTAAAATCCTGCGATTCAAAAGAGGCCCTCAAAGTGGAATCTCCAAAATACCTAAGTGCGGCACTAGACAACTTAAACTACACCCAATCTTTTGCACTCAAATGCTCTCTAAGTTCATCTTGAAGATAAAAGAGATCTCCACCAATTTACATATTGCTGCAATATGAATGTTTTAGAATATTAACAATTTGGGTGAGGATGAGCAGCCGAATTTGTGCATTCCAAGGAGTTTTTTTTTTTTTTTGACCCGGGCTAATCCCCTTTCCATTAAAAATATAACGGAAATACAGCCAGTTCCAAGTTCAAACAAGGGAAAGGGAAACAGCGGGATCAAGCACTTCAGGGAAACCCGCTGTGAGCGCTCGCAATCGAAACGCCCACACATTATAAGGAGTTAAGTACTTATAAAATAATTACAATCAACACTTTGACGGCCCAAAAACAAAACCAACCAGAAGAATTTTATTACTTTATGTGCACTAGCGCAATGAACACACACATATTAGACACTATTTATGAACACTTTGAGCATAATTGGTTTGATGCCAACATTTGGCATTGCCAATATTTGGCAAAATCGAAAGTTGCCAAACGTTGGCAACTTTTTGTGTGGTCAATAAGAAAAGTTGGTAGCCAACCAATCACTAGCCATTAATTAGACTCCCCATGTTCTGGTTCGGTCCAGAATATGGCTTTCCTAAATTAGGACTAGCAACCAAGTATACCCTACCTCAAGTACTTAGTTGTACTGCGTATAGTCATGCATCGTCCTTGATGTTCAGAATATGCTATAGGGAGTTAGGGACTCAAGTTATATAGACCACAATTTTACCAGAACTATATCTGCAATGCCACGGAATCACAGAGACGTTATGGAAGTGGGTTGTTGAATGAGAAGTGGACGATGTGATTCATCCGAACATTCCCTGCATAGCTTCCACTGTAGTACTTGGCCTCCCAATAGGAGCTCCGGTTGGGCAGCACAGAACCACAGATCATGAACGAAACATATGCCGAAGGCGCACACACAGAGAGATATAGGCTACCAATTCCAACATCTCAAAGGACATAACCCACGTGTTTTTTCGTTCACTCATCTTGTAACACCAGCGTCGGAATTCAGAAGTGCCTTCCGTCTCACGCAAGGGATAAAATCCAAGCTACAACACCACGGAGTCTTAACCAACGGCGTGACGAACGCACCTCGGGCTGGACGCCTTTGAGCCTCTTTTGGGAGAGGTCGAGCTTGGCCTTCTGGAGCGTGGCGGCCCCGAACGACCCGCGCTGCCTCCCGCCCTTCATCTCCGGCGGGGCGAAGGCCGGCGCCGGAGTCGCGGCCAGGCACCGCTCGAGGCCGGCCGCGGCGCGGTCGCGCCGCGAGGGGGGCGAGGGGGACGAGGAGATGGCGGCGACCCGGAGGCGGGTGCGGGGGAGGCGGACGAGGCGGGCGGGCGGACGGGGCTGCGAGCGGGCGGGCGCGGCGGGGAGGAGGTGGTGGGAGACGGCGAGGGAGGCGGCGGAGGCCATGGGGGCGGTGCGGTGGGATGGTGGCGTTGGTGGCTCCGCCGGCGGTGCGGGGTAGCTGCCTTCGGAGCCGAAGCACCGCGGGACGAAGAGAGGCTTATCTGCTCTTTTGGAGTTGTTTTGTCTGCGTGGGGGCCCCGGCCTGCGTAACCCTCTCTCTCTCTCTCTTTTGTGTGTGGGGTTTCGTTCAAAGATCAAAGTCTGTTCGCTTGCGCTGGGAAGAGGCGGCTCGCGGTCGCCGCCGGGGGTTGGTGGAATGCCGCGGTAGGCCGAGAGATCAGTCGGTAAGGTGCGTGCAGGACCGAAGCACGGATCCTAGGCGTCGGATGTCTGATCCAGGGCCAGGATGCGACGTCCGTCCGTCAGCCTCAGGGTCGGGACCGCACCTTCGATTTTGCCTCGTCTTCCCTCGCTTCTCGATCTCTCCGGATTGCCTCAAATCTTAGGCTCGCTTGGTCGGTATTTAGGAGTTTTGTAGGAATTTTACATGGTAAAATTTTCATTCAAAGATTTGTTTTAGAGTCCTTTAGTTCGTAGGAATGGATTCGTACGAATCAAACCTTCATATTTCAAAGAAAAAGTAGCATTAGTCCAGATTCAATGAAATTTTTTCTATGATATGCATCAAATGGCATTTCTTTCCCTACGAAAATTAAGCACATCTTACTTCATTTTTCTATTTTTATGATATTCTTATCGTATGAATCAAATGAGGCATTTTTGTTTTTTATTAACAAGGAAAGTACTTCATGGCTAGTTTTATTTTATTCAAGGATGTATTCAAACCTAGACGCGCTGCTCAACATGGTTTTTAAGCAACACTACGTTGTTCACGAGTTTAGAAAATAACCCGATAGGGGGATCACCACCCCAAGTACAAGAATACTACTCATCGTCACCACATCAAGAAGCGTCTATACCTTCGAGCCAATCACCTTGGCCATCTTTCAAGAGGGGTGTTCTGTTTTGTTTCCTTCTAGCCGACCCCAGCCAACGAATATACTCAGTGTTTTTGTCGCCATGTTTAAGCCAAATAATCTTTTTTTCGAAACGGTAAGCCAAATAATCTTGAGATCTGATGAGAGTGGATTTCTTCAAGTTCAAGCAAGTATTTCACTAATTCTGCCAACTCCTTTATAATTTCCATCTCATCTGAAATAGGGTCTCACTACTCTAGGTTTCTATGAGCTTTACAAAGACGTTTTTTCGGTTTCTTCACCACACGTTGGTCCTAATCATGGGACATATCATGCATATAATTTAACTTAGCTTATACACCTCCCTAGGCCACACGACTGAACAGTTTTAACAAACTGATTCTCCTGAAAAGTCATCTAGTTTCGAAGGCTTTTCGACCGCACCGACAAGGCCCCTCCATGCCATGAAACTTTGTATCGACAAGGATGGGTCTATGGTTTGAATGATTGTACTTAAGGTTTCGGATCACTGCATTCAGATACAATTGACCACTGACTGTTAGACACTCCGTGATCAAGGCATTCCCGGATTTGTCCCCTATGCCAGGTGAATTTATCTCCCACGAATCCCATATCCTCTAGTTCACAATCATTGAGAGCTTACTTAAAAGCTTGCTTCTATGGATTTGGGCGAGGGTATCCCCCTTCCTTCTCATGATCAAACAGAATTTCATTAAAGTCCCCAGTCACAATCCATGGTAAATCATGACCGGTCTTGAGCTCCTCATTCTATCCCATGGTTTGTGCTTTTCATCCCATTTGAACTCGCCATAAAAACCAATGAAACGCCATATACCTTTTGCATCATCAACCCGCACATCAATGTAATTAGTGTGGGAGAAGAGTTGAGAATTTTTTAGTTCCTTTTTCCAAAGCAACAATACATCTCCCTTCCTTCCATCACTTGGGTTAACAATTAACCGACCCATCCTCAAATAATCTTTTAAACATTCTTCTGAATAGCGGTCTAGATGAGTCTCCGACACAAACTTCACCTAGGGGGTTGTTTGTCCATTGGACGTCCAAGAGAGCATGAACTGCGGGTCATTCCCCCTCAGCAATTCCACAAGAGGGCTCTCGTTGTTCCCGGTGGTAATCCTCAAAGGATCCCACCAATTCCGAGGTTAATTTAACATTGGTACTATAAATTTCCACACCATCTGATCCCTTCAAGTTTTTCTTATTAGAATTCTTCCGAGGGGTGCTTAAAGGGTGTGTCCTACTCCCAGAACCATCGAACTGGTCGACCACCAGTAAGATGTTTGAGTTTTTCTCTATGGGTACAATGGCCTCCGTATTTCCTTGTAAGGTGGCTTGAGCTGACTGTCCACCCAACGCCCCTCCTGAACTAGAATCACATGCAATTTCTTTTCCTCGGTATGATTGCATCGCTCATTTTAATGTCTTGCCTCCCGTTCCCAGATAGTGCAAATGTCAGATCAGGTGCCCCATTCACCAGCTCAAAGACATCATTTTGAAACACTCAACTAATTCGCTAGCTTCCTGTTGGCAGGTTCCCATCACCAACGTGACCCCGGCCATGACCTGCATCAAATCCTCTACCTCTCCCTCTTCCATACTCAGAAGCGTCATTCATTCCCTAGCCTCCACATGGGTCACATCTACCTCTTCCACGACCTCAACCTCAAGCACCGTCAACAATAATAAAGTCATACCCCACTCGGAAGCTTGCTTCATTGTGCTCCCATTTTCCACATTCTTGATGCCAATGACCGAGTAAATAGCAGTTAGCATAAAAACATTGGGAGCTTTTCATATTTCACATGATATCTTTCCTTCTCACCCCCTTCGTAATGGACACAAATGCGTGATCTTATTGTTAACGTTCATCTTGACTCACAAATGAACAAACTCTCAAATAAACCCTGCCGACAATTTGATCTGAACCTCCGGGATCTTACCCAAAAGTTTGCACATCCAATAATGATCCAATCATGCAGAAAGTCATCTGGTAATTTTTGAACCTGCACTCATATATACAACCACATTTTCAAGGATCACGGTCCTAGGATCATGGAAGCCATCATACTCCTCCAAGGACCGTGACCCTGGAATGCACTTTTTCAAGGATCACGGTCCTAGGCCCGGCAACAGCCGTCGAGACCCTGGACGGCCTTTCCTCTGCCCTGCGACAAGATGGACCACGCAATGTTCCAGCAAGCCACGCGCGTCCTGATCGGCAACGGCCAACAGGAAAGCTTCTGGACGAGCCACTGGTTGGGCGTCGCTCCTCTGTCTTCATCCTTCCCGGGCCTCTACTGTTGGGGAACGTAGTAATTTCAAAAAAAATCCTACGCACACGCAACATTATGGTGATGCATAGCAACGAAAGGGGAGAGTGTTGTCTACGTACCCTCGTAGACCGAAAGCGGAAGCGTTAGCACAATGCGGTTGATGTAGTCGTACGTCTTCACGATCCGACCGATCAAGTACCGAACGCACGACACCTCCGAGTTCTGCACACGTTCAACTCGATGACGTCCCTCGAACTCCGATCCAGCCGAGCTTTGAGGGAGAGTTCCGTCAGCACGACGGCATGGTGACGATGATGATGTTCTACCAACGCAGGGCTTCACCTAAGCACCGCTACGATATGACCGAGGTGGATTATGGTGGAGAGGGGCACCGCACACGGCTAAGAGATCAAGAGATCAATTGTTGTGTCTTTGGGGTGCCCCCTGCCCCCGTATATAAAGGATTGGAGGAGGGGGAGGGCCGGCCCTCTCTATGGTGCGCCCTAGGGGAGTCCTACTCCCACCGGGAGTAGGATTCCCCTTTTCCTAGTAGAACTAGGAGCCCTTCCAAGTAGTGGGAGTAGGAGGGAAGGAAAGGGAAGGGAAAAGGAGAAGGAAGGAAGCCCCCCCTCCCTAGTCCAATTCGGACCAGCCCATGGGGAGGGGTGCGGCCACCCTTTGAGGCCTTTCTCTCCTTTCTCGTATGGCCCATTAAGGCCCAATACGAATTCCCGTAACTCCCCGGTACTCCCAAAAATACTCGAATGACTCGGAACCTTTTCGATGTCCGAATATAGTCGTCCAATATATCGATCTTTACGTCTCGATCATTTTGAGACTCCTCGTCATGTCCCCGATCTCATCCGGGACTCCGAACTCCTTCGGTACATCAAAACACATAAACTCATAATATAAATTTTATCGAACTTTAAGCGTGCGGACCCTACGGGTTCGAGAACTATGTAGACATGACCGAGACACGTCTCCGGTCAATAACCAATAGCGGAACCTGGATGCTCATATTGGCTCCTACATATTCTACGAAGATCTTTAACGGTCAAACCGCATAACAACATACGTTGTTCCCTTTGTCATCGGTATGTTACTTGCCCGAGATTCGATCGTCGGTATCTCAATACCTAGTTCAATCTCGTTACCGGCAAGTCTCTTTACTCGTTCCGTAACATATCATCCCGCAACTAACTCATTAGTTGCAATGATTGCAAGGCTTATAGTGATGTGCATTACCGAGTGGGCCCAGAGATACCTCTCCGACAATCGGAGTGACAAATCCTAATCTCGAAATACGCCAACCCAACAAGTACCTTCGGAGACACCTGTAGAGCACCTTTGTAATCATCTAGTTACGTTGTGATGTTTGGTAGCACACAAAGTGTTTCTCCGGTAAACGGGAGTTGCATAATCTCATAGTCATAGGAACATGTATAAGTCATGAAGAAAGCAATAGCAACAAACTAAACGATCAATTGCAAAGCTAACGGTATGGGTCAAGTCAATCACATCATTCTCCTAATGATGTGATCCCATTAATCAAATGACAACTCATGTCTATGGTTAGGAAACATAACCATCTTTGATCAACGAGCTAGTCAAGTAGAGGCATACTAGTGACATACTGTTTGTCTATGTATTCACACATGTATTATGTTTCCGGTTAATACAATTCTAGCATGAATAATAAACATTTACCATGATATAAGGAAATAAATAATAACTTTATTATTGCCTCTAGGGCATATTTCCTTCAGTCTCCCACTTGCATAGAGTCAATAATCTAGTTCACATCGCCATGTGATTTAACATCAATAGTTCACATCACCATGTGATTAACACCCATAGTTCACATCGTCATGTGACCAACACCCAAAGGGTTTACTGGAGTCAATAATCTAGTTCACATCGCTATGTGATTAATACCCAAAGAGTACTAAGGTGTGATCATGTTTTGCTTGTGAGGGAAGTTTAGTCAACGGGTCTGCCACATTCAGATCCATATGTATTTTGCAAATTTCTATGTCAACAATGCTATGCACGGAGCTACTCTAGCTAATTGCTCCTACTTTCAATATGTATCCAGATTGAGACTTTGAGTCATCTGGATCAGTGTCAAAACTTGCATCGACGTAACCCTTTACGACGAACATTTTGTCACCTCCATAATCGAGAAACATATCCTTATTCCACTAAGGATAATTTTGACCAGTGTCCAGTGATCTACTCCTAGATCACTATTGTACTCCCTTGCCAAACTCAGGGCAGGGTATACAATAGGTCTGGTACACAGCATGGCATACTTTATAGAACCTATGGCTGAGGCATAGGGAATGACTTTCATTCTCTCTCTATCTTCTGCTGTGGTCGGCTTTTGAGTCTTACTCAACTTCACACCTTGTAACACAGGCAATAACTCCTTCTTTGACTGTTCCATTTTGAACTACTTCAAAATCTTGTCAAGGTATGTACTCATTGAAAAACTTATCAAGCGTCTTGATCTATCTCTATAGATCTTGATGCTCAATATGTAAGCAACTTCACCGAGGTCTTTCTTTGAAAAACTCCTTTCAAACATTCCTTTATGCTTTGCAGAATAATTCAACATTATCTCCGATCAATAATATGTCATTCACATATACTTATCAGAAATGCTGTAGTGCTCCCACTCACTTTCTTGTATATACAGGCTTCACCGCAAGTCTGTATAAAACTATATGCTTTGATCAACTTATCAAAGCATATATTCCAACTCCGAGATGCTTGCACTAGTCCATAGATGGATCGCTAGAGCTTGCATATTTTGTTAGTACCTTTAGGATTGAAAAAACCTTCTGGTTGCATCATATACAACTCTTCTTTAATAAATCCATTAAAGAATGCAGTTTTGTTTATCCATTTGCCAGATTTCATAAAATGCGGCAATTGCTAACATGATTCGGACAGACTTAAGCATAGATACGAGTGAGAAACTCTCATCATAGTCAACACCTTGAACTTGTCGAAAACCTTTTTGCGACAATTCTAGCTTTGTAGATAGTAACACTACTATCAACGTCCGTCTTTCTCTTAAAGATCCATTTAATCTCAATGGCTCGCCGATCATTGGGCAAGTCAATCAAAGTCCATACTTTGTTCTCATACATGGATCTCATCTCAGATTTCATGGCCTCAAGCCATTTCGCGGAATCTAGGCTCATCATCGCTTCCTCATAGTTCGTAGGCTTGTCATGGTCAAGTAACATGACCTCCAGAACAGGATTACCGTACCACTCTGGTGCGGATCTCACTCTGGTTTACCTACGAGGTTCGGTAGTAACTTGATCTGAAGTTATATGATCATCATCATTAGCTTCCTCACTAATTGGTGTAGTAGTCACAGGAACAGATTTCTGTGATGAACTACTTTCCAATAAGGGAGCAGGTACAATTACCTCATCAAGTTCTACTTTCCTCCCACTCACTTCTTTCGAGAGAAACTCCTTCTCTAGAAAGGATCCATTCTCAGCAATGAATATCTTGCCTTCGGATCTGTGATAGAAGGTGTACCCAACATTTTCTTTTGGGTATCCTATGAAGACGCACTTCTCCGATTTGGGTTTGAGCTTATCAGGTTGAAACTTTTTCACATAAGCATTGCAACCCCAAACTTTAAGAAACAACAGCTTAGGTTTCTTGCCAAACCATAGTTCACACGGTGTCGTCTCAACGGATTTAGATGGTGCCCTATTTAACGTGAATGTAGTTGTCTCTAATGCATAACCTCAAAACTATAGTGGTTAATCGGTAAGAAACATCATAGATTGCACTATATCCAATAATAGTACGGTTATGACGTTCAGACACACCATTATGCTGGGGTGTTCCAGGTGGCATGATTTTGTGAAACTATTCCACATTGTTTTAATTGAAGACCAAACTCGTAACTCAAATATTTGTCTCTGCGATCAGATCGTAGAAACTTTATTTTCTTGTCACGATGATTTTCCACTTCACTCTGAAGTTTTTGAACTTTTCAAATGTTTCAGACTTATGTTTCATCAAGTAGATATACCCATATCTGCTCAAATCATCTGTGAAGGTCAGAAAATAACGATACCCGCCGTGAGCCTCAACATTCATCGGACTGTATACATCAGTGTGTATTATTCCCAATAAGTCAGTTGCTTGCTCCATTGTTCCGGAGAACGAAGTCTTAGTAATCTTGCCCATAAGGCACGGTTCGAAGCATCAACTGATTCATAATCAAGTGATTCCAAAAGCCCATCAACATGGATTTTCTTCATGCGCTTTACACCAATATGACCTAAACGGCAGTGCCACAAATAAGTTGCACTATCATTATTAACTTTGCATCTTTTGGCTTCAATATTATGAGAATGTGTATCACCACAATCGAGATCCAACAAACCATTTTCATTGGGTGTATGACCATAGAAGGTTTTATTCATGTAAACAGAACAACAATTTATTCTCTTACTTAAATGAATAACCGTATTGCAATAAACATGATCAAATCATATTCATGTTCAACGCAAACACCAAATAACACTTATTTAGGTTCAACACTAATCCCGAAAGTATAGGGAGTGTGCGATGATGATCCTATCAATCTTGGAATCACTTCCAACACACATCGTCACTTCACCCTTAACTAGTCTCTGTTCATTCTGCAACTCCCGTTTCGAGTTACTACTCTTAGCAACTGAACCAGTATCAAATACCGAGGGGTTGCTACGAACACTAGTAAAATACACATCAATAATCTGTATATCAAATATACCTTTGTTCACTTTGCCATCCTTCTTATCCGCCAAATACTTGGGGCAGTTCCTCTTCCAGTGACCAGTCCCTTTGCAGTAGAAGAACTTAGTCTCAGTCTTAGGACCAGACTTGGGCTTCTTCACTTGAGCAGCAACTTGCTTGTCGTTCTTCCTGAAGTTCCCTTTCTTTCCCTTTGCCCTTTTCTTGAAACTAGTGGTCTTGTTAACCATCAACACTTGATGCTCTTTCTTGATTTCTACCTTCATCGATTTCATCATCATGAAAAGCTCGGGAATCGTTTTCATCATCCCTTGCATACTATAGTTCATCACGAAGTTCTACTAACTTGGTGATGGTGACTGGAGAATTCTGTCAATCACTATTTTATCTGGAAGATTAACTCCCACTTGATTCAAGCGATTGTAGTACCTAGACAATCTGAACACATGCTCACTGCTTGAGCTATTCTCCTCCATCTTTTAGCTATAGAACTTGTTGGAGACTTCATATCTCTCAACTCGGGTATTTGCTTGAAATATTAACTTCAACTCCTGGAACATCCATATGATCCATGACGTTCAAAACGTCTTTGAAGTCCCGATTCTAAGATGTTAAGCATGGTGCACTAAACTATCAAGTAGTCATCATATTGAGCTAGCCAAACGTTCATGATGTCTGCATTTGCTCCTGCAATAGGTCTGTCACCTAGCGGTGCATTAAGGACATAATTCTTCTGTGCAGCAATGAGGATAAACCTCAGATCACGGATCCAATCCGCATCATTGCTACTAACATCTTTCAACTTAGTTTTCTCTAGGAACATATCAAAAATAAAACAGGGGAGCTAAACGCGAGCTATTGATCTACAACATAGATATGCTAATACTACCAGGACTAAGTTCATGATAAATTTAAGTTCAATTAATCATATTACTTAAGAACTCCCACTTAGAAAGACACCCCTCTAATCTTCTAAGTGATAACGTGATCCAAATTAACTAAACCATAACCGATCATCACGTGAAATGGAGTGGCTTTCAATGGTGAACATCATTATGTTGATCATATCTACTATATGATTCATGATCGACCTTTCGGTCTCAGTGTTCCGAGGCCATATCTGCATATGCTAGGCTCGTCAAGTTTAACCTGAGTATTCTGCGTGTGCAAAACTGGCTTGCACCCATTGTAGATGGACGTAGAGCTTATCACACCCGATCATCACATGGTGTCTGGGCACGATGAACTTTGGCAACGGTGCATACTCAGGGAGAACACTTTTATCTTGAAATTTAGTGAGAGATCATCTTATAATGCTACCACCGAACTAAGCAAAATAAGATGTATAAAAGATAAACATCACATGCAATCAAAATATGTGACATGATACGGCCATCATCATCTTGTGCCTTTGATCTCCATATTTAAAGCATCGTCATGATTTCCATCGTCACCGGAATGACACCATGATCTCCATCATCTTGATCTATATCAATGTGTCGTCACATGGTCGTCTCGCCAACTATTGCTCTTGCAACTATTGCTATCGCATAGCGATAAAGTAAAGCAATTATTTGGCTCTTGCATCTTATGCAATAAAGAAACAACCATAAGGCTTCTGCCAGTTGCCAATAACTTCAACAAAACATGATCATCTTATACAACAACTTATATCTCATCACGTCTTGACCATATCACATCACAACATGCCCTGCAAAAACAAGTTAGACGTCCTCTACTTTGTTGTTGCAAGTTTTACGTGGCTGCTACGGGCTTAGCAAGAACCGTTCTTACCTACGCATCAAAACCACAACGATAGTTTGTCAAGTTGGTGCTGTTTTAACCTTCTCAAGGACCGAGTGTAGACACACTCGGTTCAACTAAAGTTGGAGAAACTGTCACCCGCTAGCCACCTTTGTGCATAGCACGACGGTAAAACCAATCTCGCGTAAGCGTACGCGTAATGTCGGTCCAGGCCGCTTCATCCATCAATTCCGCCGAACCAAAGTGTGACATGCTGGTAAGCAGTATGACTTATATCGCCCACAACTCACTTGTGTTCTACTCGTGCATATTACACCAACGCATAAAACCTGGCTCGATACCACTATTGGGGAACGTAGTAATTTCAAAAAAATTCCTACGCACACGCAAGATTATGGTGATGCATAGCAACGAGAGGGGAGAGTGCTGTCTACGTACCCTCGTAGACCGAAAGCGGAAGCGTTAGCACAACGCGGTTGATGTAGTCGTACGTCTTCATGATCCGACCGATCAAGTACCGAACGCACGACACCTCCGACTTCTGCACACGTTCAACTCGATGACGTCCCTCGAACTCCGATCCAGCCAAGCTTTGAGGGAGAGTTCCATCAGCACGACGGCGTGGTGACGATGATGATGTTCTACCGACGCAGGGCTTCGCCTAAGCACCGCTACGATATGACCGAGGTGGATTATGGTGGAGAGGAGCACCGCACACGGCTAAGAGATCAAGAGATCAATTGTTGTGTCTTTGGGTGCCCCCTGCCCCCGTATATAAAGGAGTGGAGGGGGGGAGGGCCGACCCTCTCTATGGCGCGCCCTAGGGGAGTCCTACTCCCACTGGGAGTAGGATTCCCCTTTTCCTAGTAGAACTAGGAGCCCTTCCAAGTAGTAGGAGTAGGAGGGAAGGAAAGGGAAGGGAAAAGGAGAAGGAAGGAAGGGGGCGCCTGAAGGAAATATGCCCTAGAGGCAATAATAATGTTATTATTTTATTTCCTTATATCATGATAAATGTTTATTATTCATGCTAGAATTGTATTATCCGGAAACATAATACTTGTGTGAATACATAGACAAACCAAATGTCACTAGTGTGCCTCTACTTGACTAGCTCGTTAATCGAAGATGGTTATGTTTCCTAACCATAGACATATGTTGTCATTTGAGTAATGGGATCACATCATTAGGAGAATGATGTGATTGACATGAATTCCATTAGCTTAGCACCCGATCGTTTAATATGTTGCTATTGCTTTCTTCATGACTTATACATGTTCCTATGACTATGAGATTATTCAACTCCCGTTTGCCGGAGGAACACTTTGTGTGCTACCAAACGTCACAACGTAACTGGGTGATTATAAAGGAGCTCTACAGGTGTCTCCAAAGGTACATGTTGGGTTGGCGTATTTCGAGATTAGGATTTGTCACTCCGATTGTCGGAGAGGTATCTCTGGGCCCTCTCGGTAATGCACATCACATAAGCCTTGCAAGCATTACAACTAATGAGTTAGTTGCAAGATGATGTATTACGAAACGAGTAAAGAGACTTGCCGGTAACGAGATTGAACTAGGTATTGAGATACCGACGATCGAATCTCGGGCAAGTAACATACCGATGACAAAGGGAACAACGTATGTTGTTATGCGGTCTGACCGATAAAGATCTTCGTAGAATATGTGGGAGCCAATATGAGCATCCAGGTTCCGCTATTGGTTATTGACCGGAGACGTGTCTCGGTCATGTCTACATTGTTCTCGAACCCGTAGGGTCCGCACGCTTAAGGTTTTGATGACAGTTATATTATGAGTTTATGCATTTTGATGTACCGAAGTTTGTTTGGAGTCCCGGATGTGATCACGGACATGACAAGGAGTCTCGAAATGGTCAAGACATAAATATTGATATATTTGGAAGCCTATATTTGGATATCGGAAGTGTTCCGGGTGAAATCGGGATTTTACCGGAGTACCGGGAGGTTACCGGAACCCCCCGGGAGGTATATGGGCCTTAGTGGGCTTTAGTGGAAGAGAGGAGAGGTGGCCAGGGCTGGGCCGCGGACCCCTCCCCCCTAGTCCGAATAGGACAAGGAGAGGGGGGCGGCGCCCCCCTTCCTTCTCTCTCTCTCCTCTTTCCCCCTCCCGAATCCTATTCCAACTAGGAAAGGGGGGGGGGGGAATCCTACTCCCGATGGGAGTAGGACTCCTCCTGGCGCGCCCTCCTCCTGGCCGGCCGCACCTTCCCCTGCTCCTTTATATACGGGGGCAGGGGGCACCCCTAGACACACAAGTTGATCCACGTGATCATATTCTTAGCCGTGTGCGGTGCCCCCTTCCACCATAATCCTCGATAATATTGTAGCGGTCTTAGGCGAAGCCCTGCGACGGTAGTACACCAAGATCGTCACCACGCCGTCGTGCTGACGGAACTCTTCCCCGGCACTTTGCTGGATCGGAGTCTGGGGATCGTCATCGAGCTGAACGTGTGCTAGAACTCGGAGGTGCCGTAGTTTCGGTGCTTGATCGGTTGGGCCGTGAAGACGTACGACTACATCAACCGTGTTGTGCTAACGCTTCCGTTGTCGGTCTACAAGGGTACATAGATCACACTCTCCCCTCTCGTTGCTATGCATCACCATGATCTTGCGTGTGCGTAGGAATTTTCTTGAAATTACTACGTTCCCCAATAGTGGCATCCGAGCCTAGGTTTTATGTGTTGATATTATATGCACGAGTAGAACACAAGTGAGTTGTGGGCGATATAAGTCATACTGCTTACCAGCATGTCATACTTTGGTTCGGCGGTATTGTTGGACGAAGCGGCCCGGACCGACATTACGCGTACGCTTACGCGAGACCGGTTCTCCCGACGTGCTTTGCACAAAGGTGGCTAGCGGGTGACAATTTCTCCAACTTTAGTTGAACCGAGTGTGGCTAGGCCCGGTCCTTGCGAAGGTTAAAACAACACCAACTTGACAAACTATCGTTGTGGTTTTGATGCGTAGGTAAGATTGGTTCTTGCTTAAGCCCGTAGCAGCCACGTAAAACTTGCAACAACAAAGTAGAGGACGTCTAACTTGTTTTTGCAGGGCATGTTGTGATGTGATATGGTCAAGACATGATGCTAAAATTTATTGTATGAGATGATCATGTTTTGTAACCAAGTTATCGGCAACTGGCAGGAGCCATATGGTTGTCACTTTATTGTATGCAATGCAATCGCGCTGTAATGCTTTACTTTATCACTAAGCGGTAGCGATAGTCGTGGAAGCATAAGATTGGCGAGACGACAACGATGCTACGATGGAGATCAAGGTGTCGCGCCGGTGACGATGGTGATCACGATGGTGCTTCGAAGATGGAGATCACAAGCACAAGATGATGATGGCCATATCATATCACTTATATTGATTGCATGTGATGTTTATCTTTTATGCATCTTATCTTGCTTTGATTGACGGTAGCATTATAAGATGATCTCTCACTAATTATCAAGAAGTGTTCTCCCTGAGTATGCACCGTTGCGAAAGTTCTTCGTGCTGAGACACCACGTGATGATCGGGTGTGATAGGCTCTACGTTCAAATACAACGGGTGCAAAACAGTTGCACACGTGGAATACTCAGGTTATACTTGACGAGCCAAGCATATACAGATATGGCCTCGGAACACGTAGACCGAAAGGTCGAGCGTGAATCATATAGTAGATATGATCAACATAGTGATGTTCACCAATGAAACTACTTCATCTCACGTGATGATCGGACATGGTTTAGTTGATTTGGATCACGTAATCACTTAGAGGATTGGAGGGATGTCTATCTAAGTGGGAGTTCTTTAAGTAATATGATTAATTGAACCTAAATTTATCATGAAACTTAGTACCTGATAGTATCTTGCTTGTTTATGTTTGATTGTAGATAGATGGCCCGTGTTGTTGTTCCGTTGAATTTTAATGCGTTCCTTGAGAAAGCAAAGTTGAAAGATGATGGTAGCAATTACACGGACTGGGTCCGTAACTTGAGGATTATCCTCATTGCTGCACAGAAGAATTACGTCCTGGAAGCACCGCTGGGTGCCAGGCCTGCTGCTGGAGCAACACCAGATGTTATGAACGTCTGGCAGAGCATAGCTGATGACTACTCGATAGTTCAGTGTGCCATGCTTTACGGCTTAGAATCGGGACTTCAACGACGTTTTAAACGTCATGGAGCATATGAGATGTTCCAGGAGTTGAAGTTAATATTTCAAGCAAATGCCCGGATTGAGAGATATGAAGTCTCCAATAAGTTCTATAGCTGCAAGATGGAGGAGAACAGTTCTGTCAGTGAGCATATACTCAAAATGTCTGGGTATAATAATCACTTGATTCAATTGGGAGTTAATCTTCCAGATGATTGCGTCATTGACAAAATTCTCCAATCACTGCCACCAAGCTACAAGAGCTTCGTGATGAACTATAATATGCAAGGGATGAATAAGACTATTCCCGAGCTCTTCGCAATGCTGAAAGCTGCGGAGGTAGAAATCAAGAAGGAGCATCAAGTGTTGATGGTCAACAAGACCACTAGTTTCAAGAAAAAGGGCAAAGGGAAGAAGAAGGGGAACTTCAAAAAGAATAGCAAGCAAGTTGCTACTCAAGAGAAGAAACCCAAACCTGGACCTAAGCCTGAAACTGAGTGCTTCTACTGCAAGCAGACTGGTCACTGGAAGCGGAACTGCCCCAAGTATTTGGCGGATAAGAAGGATGGCAAGGTGAACAGAGGTATATGTGATATACATGTTATTGATGTGTACCTTACTAATGCTCGCAGTAGCACCTGGGTATTTGATACTGGTTCTGTTGCTAATATTTGCAACTCAAAACAGGGACTACGGATTAAACGAAGATTGGCTAAGGACGAGGTGACGATGCGCGTGGGAAATGGTTCCAAAGTCGATGTGATCGCGGTCGGCATGCTACCTCTACATCTACCTTCGGGATTAGTATTAGACCTAAATAATTGTTATTTGGTGCCAGCGTTAAGCATGAACATTATATCTGGATCTTGTTTGATGCGAGACGGTTATTCATTTAAATCAGAGAATAATGGTTGTCCTATTTACATGAGTAATATCTTTTATGGTCATGCACCCTTAAAGAGTGGTCTATTCTTATTAAATCTCAATAGTAGTGACACACATATTCATAGTGTTGAAACCAAAAGATGCAGAGTTGATAATGATAGTGCAACTTATTTGTGGCACTGCCGTTTGGGTCATATCGGTATAAAGCGCATGAAGAAACTCCATACTGATGGGCTTTTGGAACCACTTGATTATGAATCACTTGGTACTTGCGAACCGTGCCTTATGGGTAAGATGACAAAAACACCGTTCTCCGGTACTATGGAGAGAGCAACAGATTTATTGGAAATCATACATACATATGTATGTGGTCCGATGAATGTTGAGGCCCGTGGCGGATATCATTATTTTCTCACCTTCACAGATGACTTAAGCAGATATGGGTATAACTACTTAATGAAACATAAGTCTGAAACATTTGAAAAGTTCAAAGAATTTTAGAGTGAAGTTGAAAATCATCGTAACAAGAAAATAAAATTCCTACGATCTGATCGTGGAGGAGAATATTTGAGTTACGAGTTTGGTGTACATTTGAAACAATGTGGAATAGTTTCGCAACTCACGCCACCTGGAACACCACAGCCTAATGGTGTGTCCGAACGTCGTAATCGTACTTTACTAGATATGGTGCGATCTATGATGTCTCTTACTGATTTACCGCTATCGTTTTGGGGATATGCTCTAGAGACGGCCGCATTCATGTTAAATAGGGCACCATCAAAATCCGTTGAGACGACACCATATGAACTGTGGTTTGGCAAGAAACCAAAGTTGTCGTTTCTGAAAGTTTGGGGCTGCGATGCTTATGTGAAAAAACTTCAACCTGATAAGCTCGAACCCAAATCGGAGAAATGTGTCTTCATAGGATATCCAAAGGAAACTATTGGATACACCTTCTATCATAGATCCGAAGGCAAGACTTTTGTTGCTAAATTTGGAAACTTTCTAGAGAAGGAGTTTCTCTCGAAAGAAGTGAGTGGGAGGAAAGTAGAACTTGACGAGGTAACTGTACCTGCTCCCTTATTGGAAAGTAGTACATCACAGAAACCAGTTTCTGTGACACCTACACCAATTAGTGAGGAAGCTAATGATAATGATCATGAAACTTCAGAACAAGATACTACTGAACCTCGTAGATCAACCAGAGTAAGATCCGCGCCAGAGTGGTACGGTAATCCTATTCTGGAAGTCATGCTACTAGATCATGATGAACCTACAAACTATGAAGAAGCGATGGTGAGCCCAGATTCCGCAAAATGGCTTGAAGCCATGAAATCTGAGATGGGATCCATGTATGAGAACAAAGTATGGACTTTGGTTGACTTGCCCAATGATCGGCAAGCAATTGAGAATAAATGGATCTTCAAGAAGAAGACTGACACTGACGGTAATATTACTGTCTACAAAGCTCGACTTGTCGCAAAAGGTTTTCGGCAAGTTCAAGGGATTGACTACGATGAGACCTTCTCACCCGTAGCGATGCTTAAGTCTGTCCGAATCATGTTAGCAATTGCCACATTTTATGATTATGAGATTTGGCAAATGGATGTCAAAACTGCATTCCTGAATGGATTTATGCAAGAAGAGTTGTATATGATGCAGCCAGAAGGTTTTGTCGATCCAAAGGGAGCTAACAAAGTGTGCAAGCTCCAGCGATCCATTTATGGACTGGTGCAAGCCTCTCGGAGTTGGAATAAACACTTTGATAGTGTGATCAAAGCATTTGGTTTTGTACAGACTTTTGGAGAAGCCTGTATTTACAAGAAAGTGAGTGGGAGCTTTGTAGCATTTATGATATTATATGTAGATGACATATTGCTAATCGGAAATGATATAGAATTTCTGGATAGCATAAAAGGATACTTGAATAAGAGTTTTTCAATGAAAGACCTAGGTGAAGCTGCTTACATATTGGGCATTAAGATCTATAGAGATAGATCAAGACGCTTAATTGGACTTTCACAAAGCACATACCTTGACAAAGTTTTGAAGAAGTTCAAAATGGATCAAGCAAAGAAAGGATTCTTGCCTGTGTTACAAGGTGTGAAATTGAGTAAGACTCAATCCCCGACCAATGCAGAAGATAGAGAGAAAATGAAAGATGTTCCCTATGCTTCAGCCATAGGCTCTATCATGTATGCAATGCTGTGTACCAGACCTGATGTGTGTCTTGCTATAAGTCTAGCAGGGAGGTACCAAAGTAATCCAGGAGTGGATCACCGGACAACGGTCAAGAACATCCTAAAATACCTGAAAAGGACTAAGGATATGTTTCTCATATATGGAGGTGACAAAGAGCTCATCATAAATGGTTACGTTGATGCAAGCTTTGACACTGATCCGGACGATTCTAAATCGCAAACCGGATACGTGTTTACATTAAACGGTGGAGCTGTCTGTTGGTGCAGTTCTAAACAAAGCGTTGTGGCGGGATCTACATGTGAAGGGGAGTACATAGCTGCTTCGGAAGCAACAAACGAAGGAGTTTGGATGAAGGAGTTCATAGCCGATCTAGGTGTCATACCTAGTGCATCGGGTCCAATGAAAATCTTTTGTGACAATACTGGTGCAATTCCCTTGGCAAAGGAATCCAGATTTCACAAGAGAACCAAGCACATCAAGAGACGCTTCAATTCCATCCGGGATCTAGTCCAGGTGGGAGACATAGAGATTTGCAAGATACATACGGATCTGAATATAGCAGACCCGTTGACTAAGCCTCTTCCACGAGCAAAACATGATCAGCACCAAAGCTCCATGGGTGTTAGAATCATTACTGTGTAATCTAGATTATTGACTCTAGTGCAAGTGGGAGACTGAATGAAATATACCCTAGAGGCAATAATAATGTTATTATTTTATTTCCTTATATCATGATAAATGTTTATTATTCATGCTAGAATTGTATTATCCGGAAACATAATACTTGTGTGAATACATAGACAAACCAAACGTCACTAGTATGCCTCTACTTGACTAGCTCGTTAATCGAAGATGGTTAGGTTTCCTAACCATAGACATATGTTGTCATTTGATTAATGGGATCACATCATTAGGAGAATGATGTGATTGACATGACCCATTCCATTAGCTTAGCACCCGATCGTTTAATATGTTGCTATTGCTTTCTTCATGACTTATACATGTTCCTATGACTATGAGATTATGCAACTCCCGTTTGTCGGAGGAACACTTTGTGTGCTACCAAACGTCACAACGTAACCGGGTGATTATAAAGGAGCTCTACAGGTGTCTCGAAAGGTACATGTTGGGTTGGCGTATTTCGAGATTAGGATTTGTCACTCCGATTGTCGGAGAGGTATCTCTGGGCCCTCTCGGTAATGCACATCACATAAGCCTTGCAAGCATTACAACTAATGAGTTAGTTGCAAGATGATGTATTACGAAACGAGTAAAGAGACTTGCCAGTAACGAGATTGAACTAGGTATTGAGATACCTACGATCGAATCTCGGGCAAGTAACATACCGATGACAAAGGGAACAACGTATGTTGTTATGCGGTCTGACCGATAAAGATCTTCATAGAATATGTGGGAGCCAATATGAGCATCCAGGTTCCTCTATTGGTTATTGACCGAAGACGTGTCTCGGTCATGTCTACATTGTTCTCGAACCCGTAGGGTCCGCACGCTTAAGGTTTTGATGACAGTTATATTATGAGTTTATGCATTTTGATGTACCGAAGTTTGTTCGGAGTCCCGGATGTGATCACGGACATGACGAGGAGTCTCGAAATGGTCGAGACATAAAGATTGATATATTGGAAGCCTATATTTGGATATCGGAAGTGTTCCGGGTGAAATCGGGATTTTACCGGAGTACCGGGAGGTTACCGGAACCCCCCGGGAGGTATATGGGCCTTAGTGGGCTTTAGTGGAAGAGAGGAGAGGTGGCCAGGGCTGGGCCGTGCGCCCCTCCCCCCTAGTCCGAATAGGACAAGGAGAGGGGGGCGGTGCCCCCCTTCCTTCTCTCTCTCCTCTTTCCCCCTCCCGAATCCTATTCCAACTAGGAAAGGGGGGGAATCCTACTCCCGGTGGGAGTAGGACTCCTCCTGGCGTGCCCTCCTCCTGGTCGGCCGCACCTTCCCCTGCTCCTTTATATACAGGGGCAGGGGGCACCCCTAGACACACAAGTTGATCCACGTGATCATATTCTTAGCCGTGTGCGGTGCCCCCTTCCACCATAATCCTCCATAATATTGTAGCGGTCTTAGGCGAAGCCCTGCGACGGTAGTACATCAAGATCGTCACCACGCCGTCGTGCTGACGGAACTCTTCCCCGACACTTTGTTGGATCGGAGTCCGGGGATCGTCATCGAGTTGAACGTCTGCTAGAACTCGGAGGTGCCGTAGTTTCGGTGCTTGATCGGTCGGGCCGTGAAGACGTACGACTACATCAACCGCGTTGTGCTAACGCTTCCGCCGTCGGTCTACAAGGGTACGTAGATCACACTCTCCCCTCTCGTTGCTATGCATCACCATGATCTTGCGTGTGCGTAGGATTTTTTTTGAAATTACTAAGTTCCCCAATAGCACCCCCTCCCTAGTCCAATTCGGACCAGCCCATGGGGAGGGGTGCGGCCACCCTTTGAGGCCTTTCTCTCCTCTCTCGTATGGCCCATTAAGGCCCAATACGAATTCCCGTAACTCCCCGGTACTCCCGAAAATACTTGAATCACTCAGAACCTTTCCGATGTCCGAATATAGTCATCCAATATATCGATCTTTACGTCTCGATCATTTCGAGACTCCTCGTCATGTCCCCGATCTCATCCGGGACTCCGAACTCCTTCGGTACATCAAAACACATAAACTCATAATATAACTTTTATCGAACTTTAAGCGTGCGGACCCTACGGGTTCGAGAACTATGTAGACATGACCGAGACACGTCTCCGGTCAATAACCAATAGCGGAACCTGGATGCTCATATTGGCTCCTACATATTCTATGAAGATCTTTATCAGTCAAACCGCATAACAACATACGTTGTTCCCTTTGTCATCGGTATGTTACTTGCCCGAGATTCGATCGTCGGTATCTCAATACCTAGTTCAATCTCGTTACCGGCAAGTCTCTTTACTCGTTCGGTAACACATCATCCTGCAACTAACTCATTAGTTGCAATGCTTGCAAGGCTTATAGTGATGTGCATTACCGAGTGGGCCTAGAGATACCTCTCCGACAATCGAAGTGACAAATCCTAATCTCGAAATACGCCAACCCAACAAGTACCTTCGGAGACACCTGTAGAGCACCTTTATAATCACCCAGTTACATTGTGACGTTTGGTAGCACACAAAGTGTTCCTCCGGTAAATGGGAGTTGCATAATCTCATAGTCATAGGAACATGTATAAGTCATGAAGAAAGTAATAGCAACAAACTAAACGATCAAGTGCAAAGCTAACGGTATGGGTCAAGTCAATCACATCATTCTCCTAATGATGTGATCCCATTAATCAAATGACAACTCATGTCTATGGTTAGGAAACATAACCATCTTTGATCAACGAGCTAGTCAAGTAGAGGCATACTAGTGACATACTGTTTGTCTATGTATTCACACATGTATTATGTCTCCGGTTAATACAATTCTAGCATGAATAATAAACATTTACCATGATATAAGGAAATAAATAATAACTTTATTATTGCCTCTAGGGCATATTTCCTTCATCTACAATCACTCCAGGCGCAAGAACCGCATGGTGGCTGCGGCACTCACCAACGACCAGTGGATCGGGGACCTGCGCCATGGCAACACAATGCTCATCGTCACTGAATACTTGCAACTTTGGCGCCAAATACAGCACGTCGGGATGACCCTGGACAACCAAGTGCCGGATAGAATTCAGTGGACAACGGGTGGCGGCGATCGCTACTCGGCCAGGGCGGCATACCGCATGCATTTTCAAAACAGGCCGAACACAAGCAACGACAAGGTAATCTGGAGAAGCTGGACGTCGGGAACAGCCAAAATGTTCTCATGGCTCCTGCACAAGAACATGATCTGGTGCAACGACCGGCTACAAAGGCGAGGATGGCCAAACGGATACTTCTGCAGCCTCTGTCTTCGAAACCTGGAATCCGCGTGATAACCCACAAGTATAGGGGATCACAATAGTTTTCGAGGGTAGAGTATTCAACCCAAATTTATAGATTCAACACAAGGGGAGCCAAAGAATATTTGAAGGTATTAGCAATTGAGTTGTCAATTCAACCACACCTAGAGATTAATTATCTACAGCAAGTAATAAGTAGCACATTAGTTTGATAGTTTTGATAGTAGTGACAACATCAATAGTATCAATATCAGTGATAGCAGTAATTTTGTAGCAAGTGTAACAGTGATGATAACAGTAGTAACTTAGTAGAAACAATATAAGATAAATTCGTAGGCATTGGATCGGTGACTTGTTGGATGATATTCATCATGTGACAGTTATAATCTAGGGCTATTCGGTACTAGCTCCAGTTCATCGATATAATGTAGGCATGTATTCCGTAAATAGTCATACGTGCTTTATTAAAAGAACTTGCATGACATCTATTGTCCTACCCTCCCATGGCAGCGGGGTCCATATTGGATACTAAGGGATATTAAGGCCTCCTTTTAATAGAGAACCGGAACAAAGCATTAACACATAGTGAATACATGAACTCCTCCAACTACGATAATCACCGGAAGAAGTCCTGGTTATTGTCACTCCGGGGTTACCGGATCATAACACGTAGTAGGTGACTATAACTTGCAAGATCGGATCTAGAACATGGATATAATGGTGATAACATAAGCGGTTCAGATCTGAAATCATGGCACCCGGGCCCAAAGTGACAAGCATTAAGCATGGCAAAGTCATAGCAACATCAATCTAAGAACATAATGGATACTAGGGATCAAGCCCTAACAAAACTAACTCGATTACATGATGAATATCATCCAAATCCTCACCGACCAGCGAGCCTACAAAGGAATTACTCACTCCCAGTGGGGAGCATCATGGAATTTGTGATGGAGAAGGGTTGGTGATGACGAAGAACGAAGATCCCCCTCTCCGGAGCCCCAAACGGACTCCAGATCTGCCCTCCCGAGGAAGAACGGGGCTTGGCGGCGGCTCTGTCTCGTGGATCGCGATAATTCTTTCTTGCTGATTTTTTTCCTCCGAAAATAGGAATTTATAGCATTGGTTTCAGGGTCAGCGGGGCCACCAGGTGGGGACAACCCACCTGGGCGCGCCAGGAGAAGGGGCGCACCCTGGTGGGTTGTGCCCACCCAGGGGCCTCTCTCCGGTAGGTCTTGGCTCCATAAATTCTTATATATTATATAAAAATTCCTCGCAAAGTTTCGTTCCATTTTGAGAACTTTTATTTCTGCACAAAAACAACACCATGGTAGTTCTACTGAAAACAGCGTCCGTCCGGGGTTAGTTTCATTCAAATCAAGCAAATTTGAGTCCAAAACAAGAGGAAAAGCGTTACGAAAAGTAGATACGTTGGAGACGTATCAACTCCCCCAAGCTTAAACCTTTGCTTTTGCTCAAGCAATTCAGTTGATAAACTGAAAGTGAAGAGGAAAAACTTTTACAAACTCTTTTGCTCTTGTTTGCATAAATAAGCTTAAACAGCACCCAGGTTTTCAGCCAACATTATAACTAACCATGTCGACAGTAACTCTTAAAGATTATAATGACTCATATAAATGACATAATCAGCTAGCGAGCAATAATAAGATATCTCAAATGGCAACACGTTGTCAAAACAACCATAATATAATATGACAATAGTGGTATCTCGCTAGCCCTTTCTGAGACCGCAAAATATAAATGCAGAGCACCTCCAAAGTTCAAGCAGCGATTAAACATTGTAATTTATGGTAGAAAAGATCCAGTCATGATGCACCCAACATTAGCTACACACAATGCATAAGTCATGACGGTTGTGCTCTTCTCAGTTTCTAGCGCTTATTTTAGAAGGTGATGACACAACATAAAAGTAAATAGATAGTCCCTTCGCAGAGGGAAGCAGTGATTTGCAGAGGTGCCAGAGTTCCATTTTAAAACAGAGATAAATGATATTTTGAGACATGCACCCTTCTCATTTACTTCACGACCATCAGTTATCAATATCTCCCGTGCTAAACAGGCTAGTGGCGGTTCCCAAGCGATAGAAGTAAAGGTTTACTCCCCCTCCACCAACAATCACATTCCACGGCTTGTCCGAAACAATAGGTGCCGTCCAAACCAACAACAGTCCCGGGGGAGTTTCATTTAATTATTTGTATTTTTTAGTTCGGGACTGGGAATCCCTATTACCGCCTTTTTCTCGTGCGATGGCGAGTGAATAAACACTCGACCTGAGAATGACCCGCTTAGCATGGAAGATACCGACCACCTCCTGTCGTTCCATGAACGATCCAGGCACACAAAATGAATAATTTTTAGAAGTTTTTAGAGGTGGCACATGCAAATTTACTTAGGACGGCAGGGTAATACCATATATAGGTAGGTATGGTGGACTCATCTGAAATAACTTTGGGTTCAAGGTTTTTGATGTACAAGCAGAATCCCCACTTAGTACAGGCGAAGGCTAGCAATTAGATTGAGAAGCGTCCAGATAGAGAGCAACAATGACCATGACCATTGATGTCTCTTGAATCTATGTCCGTATTTCCCCAAAGAGAAAGGGATGATGCAGCACAACGGTGGTAAGTATTTCCCTCAGATATGAAACCAAGGTTATCGAACCAGTAGGAGAATGATGACCCACAAGTATAGGGGATCTATCGTAGTCCTTTCGATAAGTAAGAGTGTCGAACCCAACGAGGAGCGGAAGGAAATGATAAGCGGTTTTCAGCAAGGTATTCTCTGCAAGTACTAAAATAAGTGGTAACAAATAGTTTTGTGATAAGATAAATTCTAACGAGCAACAAGTAACAAAAGTAAATAAAGTGCAGTAAGGTGGCCCAATCCTTTTTGTAGCAAAGGACAAGCCGGAACAAACTCTTATAATAGGAAAAGCGCTCCCGAGGACACATGGGAATATCGCCAAGCTAGTTTTCATCATGTTCATATGATTTGCGTTCGGTACTTTGATAATTTGATATGTGGGTGGACCGGTGCTTGGGTGCTGTTCTTACTTGAACAAGCATCCCACTTATGATTAACCTCTATTGCAAGCATCCGCAACTACAACAAAAGTATTAAGGTAAACCTAACCATAGCATGAAACATATGGATCCAAATCAGCCCCTTACGAAGCAACGCATAAACTAGGGTTTAAGCTTCTGTCACTCTAGCAACCCATCATCTACTTATTACTTCCCAATACCTTCCTCTAGGCCCAAATAATGGTGAAGTGTTATGTAGTCGACGTTCACATAACACCACTAGAGGCTAGACAACATACATCTTATCAAAATATCAAACGAATACCAAATTCACATGACTACTAATAGCAAGACTTCTCCCTTGTCCTCAGGAACAAACGTAATTACTCACAAAGCATATTCATGTTCATAATCAGAGGGGTAATAATATGCATATAGGATCTAAACATATGATCTTCCACCAAATAAACCAACTAGCATCAACTACAAGGAGTAATCAACACTACTAGCAACCTACTAGCACCAATCCCGGACTTTGGGACAAGAATTGGATACAAGAGATGAACTAGGGTTTGGAGATGAGATGGTGCTGGTGAAGATGTTGATGGAGATTGCCCTCTCCCGATGAGAGGAGCGTTGGTGATGACGATGGTGATGATTTCCTCCTCCCGGAGGGAAGTATCCCCGGCAGAACAGCTCTGCCGGAGCTCTAGATTGGTTCCGCCTCATGGCGGCGGAGTCTCGTCCCGAAAAGTTCCTTCTGATTTTTTTCTCATCGAAAGACTTCATATAGGAGAAGATGGACGTCGGAGAGCCACCAGGGGGCCCACGAGGTAGGGGCACGCCCTAGGGGGAGGGCGCACCCCCCACCCTCGTGAGCAGGGTGTGGGCCCCCTGGCCTTCATCTTTGGCGAGGATTTTTCTTTATTTATTTTAAGATGTTCCGTGGAGTTTCAGGACTTTTGGAGTTGCGCAGAATAGGTCTCTAATATTTGCTCCTTTTCCAGCCCAGAATTCCAGCTGCCGGCATTCTCCCTCCTTATGTAAACCTTGTAAAATAAGAGAGAATAGCCATAAGTATTGTGACATAAAGTGAAATAACAGTCCATAATGCAATAAATATCGATATAAAAGCATGATGCAAAATGGATGTATCAACTCCCCCAAGCTTAGACCTCGCTTGTCCTCAAGCGAAAAGCCGATAACAATAAATATGTCCTCATGTTTAGAGGTAGAGGCGTCGATAAAAATAAAATACGGACATGAAGGCATCATGATTATTCTCATAACAGCAACATATATAGATTTTGTCATATGATTACTTATGTTCAAGTGATGATCTATTCACAATGCAAAAGTATAAATCATAAACCTTATTGGGCTCCGACAACTATAATCTCAGTCATTGAAGCAATTGCAATTTATCATAACATCGGAAAGAGTCTATGTCAGAGCTAAAAAACAAGTCCACATACTCAACTATCATTTAGTCCTTCATAATTGCTAACACTCACGCAATACTTGTGGTTATGGCGTTTTAATTGGACACAAAGAAAGATAGGGGCTTATAGTTTTGCCCCACAACCTTTTACCTCAAGGGTAATGTCAACAATAATGGTTCATGCTCCCCTACATCCAATTAGATATATATATCATGTTCTTTCCAACATGCTGAGCTTGCCAAATGATAAAATGAAAAAGAAAAGGTGAAGATCACCATGACTCTTGCATAAGGTAGAAGATAATAATAAAAGATATGCCCTTCGCAGAGGGAAGCAGAGGTTGCCATGTGCTTTTATAGTTGGATGCACAAAATCTCAATGCAAAAGAACGTCACTTTATATTGCTTCTTGTGATATGAACCTTTATTATGCAGTCCGTCGCTTTTATTATTTCCACATCACAAGATCGTATAAAGCTTATTTCTCCCACACCAGTCAATCATACATATTTAGAGCAATTTTTATTGCTTTGCACCGATGACAACTTACTTGAAGGATCTTACTCAATCCATAGGTAGATATGGTGGACTCTCATGGCAAAACTGGTTTAAGGGTATTTGGAAGCACATGTAGTATTTCTACTTGGTGCTGGGAATTTGGCTAGCATGAGGGGGAAAGGCAAGCTCAACAAGTTAGAGGATCCATGACAACATACTTTATCTCAGATATAAGAAAGACATAACTCATTATGTTGTCTTCCTTGTCCAACATCAACTCTTTAGCATGTCATATTTTAATGAGTGCTCCCAATCATAAAAGATGTCAATGATAATATATCTATATGTGAAACCTCTCTTTCCTTACTACTTCCTATTAATTGCAACGATGACCAAGGCTATGTCTACCAACTCCCAAAAACTTTTAATCATCATACTCTTTCTATGTGAAGTCATTACTCTCAATAAGATCAATATGAACTCTTTGTTTCTTTTTATTCTTTTTCTCTTTCTTTTATTCACCCAAGATCATGGCAAAATAATCAAGCCCTTGACTCAACGCTAATCTTTATTATATATAGCTCACAGACTCGATTACAAAGAGATATCATAAAGTAAAACTCAAAACTAGATCATGCCATAAACTTTATTCTACTAGATCAAGATACTACTAATAATATCGAACTAAGAAAAACGGTAAAGATAGGAGTTGTGATTGTGATACGATACCGGGGCACCTCCCCCGAGCTTGGCAGTTGCCAAGGGGAGTGCCCATACCCATGTGATTATGTCTCCTTCTTTGTTGTCGGTGTAATATTCTTGGCGATGATTCCCCTCAGGATGCGGTTCTCCTCCTCGAGCTTATTGACTTGCTGTTTGAGGTCCATTATTTCCTTACGAGGCTTTCCTGTGACAGCTAAAGCTCCTTGCACCCAAGGGAGTTGCATAGCTGCGGGAGAACAAGTGACACTCCTCTTCATATTTTCATAAGAAAGAAATCTAACATTAGAAGGGATAACCGAGTTTGGAATAGCCGAGCTCTGTAGTTCCCCCATCGTGAACCCAGCTCGGAGGCGAGAGGTGACTTCTTGATCCTCCATGGCATCTACTCTCATCAAGTTAGCCTCCATCTCTTCCTCCGTCGCTGGCCCAAAGTGGACAGCGTCACTGTTTGCCCTTGGTTCTGGTGCCGTATTAGATACCCGGCTCTCCCCGATTGACTCTTGAGAAGACATCTTGCTCTAATCTGCAGCAGCAATATCTCGAAAACAAAAACAAAGGAGAATTGTGTGATATGGGAGTCAAAACCATCGGGAGGTTGTATAATGAATTTTTACTGACCAAAATACGTAACGTGCAAGAAAACGAAGTCCGGAAGGCACACGAGGTGTTCACGAGGTAGGGGGCGCGCCCACCACCCTCGTGGGGCCCTTGTGTCCTTCCCGGACTGCTACTTATTTTTCTATTCTTCTAAATATTCCAAAACAGAGAAATATTGCCTTAAAAATGTTTTGGAGTCGGTTTACTTACCGTACCACATACCTATTCCTTTTCGGGGTCTGAAATGTTCCAGAAAGTGTCCCTTATGTATTCCTCCGGGGTTGCGGTTTCAATAATATTGGTTTCAACATTTATGGGATTACCTGAGATATAATGTTTGATTCTTTGACCATTTACCACCTTCGGATTTGTGCCCTCGAAGTTGTTGATTTTTATGGCACCGGAACGATAGACCTCTTCGATAACATAGGGACTTCCCATTTAGAGAGAAGTTTTCCTGCAAAAAATCTTAGACGAGAGTTGTATAGCAATACATAATCACCTACATTAAACTCACGCTTTTGTATCCTTTTGTCATGCCATCTTTTAAGTTTTTCTTTAAACAACTTGGCATTTTCATAAGCTTGGGTTCTCCATTCATCAAGGGAGCTAATATCAAATAACCTCTTCTCACTGGCAAGTTTAAAATCATAGTTGAGCTCTTTAATAGCCCAATACGCCTTATGTTCTAGTTCGAGAGGTAAGTGACATGATTTTCCATAAACCATTTTATACGGAGACATACCCATAGGATTTTTATATGCAGTTCTATAAGCCCATAATGCATCATCAAGTTTCTTAGACCAATTCTTTCTAGACCTATTAACAGTCTTTTGTAAAATTAATTTGAGCTCTCTATTGCTCAACTCTACTCGACCACTAGACTGAGGGTGATAAGGAGATGCAATTCTATGATTAACATCATATTTAGCAAGCATTTTACGGAAAGCACCATGAATAAAGTGTGAACCACCATCAGTCATTAAATATCTAGGGACTCCAAACCTCGGAAAAATAACTTCTTTAAGCATTTTAATAGAAGTGTTATGATCAACACTACTAGTTGGAATAGCTTCTACCCACTTATTAACTTAATCAACAGCCACTAGAATATGTGTGTATCCATTAGAGGCAGGAAAAGGTCCCATATAATCAAAGCCCCAAACATCAAACGGTTCAATAACAAGAGAATAATTCATAGGCATTTCTTGACGTCTACTAATATTACCAATTCTTTGACATTCATCACAAGACAAGACAAACTTACATGCATACTTGAAGAGAGTAGGCCAATAAAAACCAGATTGCAATACCTTATGTGCAGTTCTATCTCCGGCGTGGTGTCCTCCATAAGCCTCGAAATGACACTTGCGTAGGATCTGTTCCTGTTCATTCTCAGGTACACAACATCTAATAACACCAACTACTCCTTTATAAAGATGTGGGTCATCCCAAAAGTAATGTCTTAAATCATAGAAAAACTTTTTCTTTTGCTGGTATGTGAAGCTAGGTGGTATAAACTTAGCAACAATATAATTAGCATAATCAGCATACCATGGAGTACTACGAGAAGTACTTATAACATTTAATTCTTCATCAGGAAAGCTATCATTAATAGGTAATGGGTCATCAAGAACATTCTCTAACCTAGACAAGTTGTCTGCAATGGGGTTCTCAGCTCCCTTTCTATCAATAATATGCAAATCAAATTCTTGTAGCAAGAGAACCCATCTAATAAGTCTAGGTTTAGCATCTTTCTTTTCCATAAGATATTTAATAGCAGCATGATCACTGTGAATAGTTACTTTAGAATCAACAATATAAGGTCTAAACTTATCACAAGCAAATACAAATGCTAAAAGCTCTTTTTCAGTAGTAGCATAATTTCTTTGAGCATTGTCTAGAGTCTTACTAGCATAATGAATAACATTTAATTTCTTATCAACTCTTTGCCCTAGAATAGCACCTACAGCATAATCACTAGCATCACACATAATTTCAAGGGTAAATTCCAATCAGGTGGCTGAACAACAGGTGCAGAGACTAATGCTTTCTTAAGTGTTTCAAATGCTTCTACACAATCATCATCAAAGACAAATGGTATATCTTTTTGCAATAAATTAGTCAGAGGCCGAGAAATTTTTGAGAAGTCCTTAATGAACCTCCTATAAAATCCAGCGTGACCAAGGAAACTTCTTATACCTTTGATGTCCTTGGGACATGGCATCTTTTCAATAGCATCAACCTTGGCTTTATCAACTTCAATACCTCTTTCAGAAACTTTGTGCCCCAAGACAATACCTTCATTAACCATAAAGTGGCACTTTTCCCAATTCAAGACAATATTAGTTTCTTCACATCTCTGCAAAACTCGATCAAGATTGCTCAAGCAATCATCAAAAGAGGAACCATAGACGGAAAAATCATCCATGAAAACCTCACAAATCTTTTCACAAAAGTCAGAGAATATAGCCATCATGCATCTTTGAAAGGTAGCAGGTGCATTACATAAACCAAAAGGCATACGTCTATAAGCAAAAGTACCAAAAGGGCATGTAAAAGTAGTCTTTGATTGATCTCTAGCTGACACAGGTATTTGAGAGAAACCAGAATAACCATCTAGAAAGCAATAGTGTGTATGTTTGCATAATCTTTCTAGCATTTGATCAATAAAAGGTAAGGGGTAATGATCTTTCTTAGTAGCTTTATTTAATTTGCGGAAATCAATTACCATCCTATAACCTGTAATAATTCTTTGTGGAATCAATTCATCTTTATCATTAGGAACAACAGTAATACCTCCCTTCTTAGGGACACAATGGACAGGACTTACCCACTGATTATCAGCAACGGGATAAATTATACCTGCCTCCAGAAGCTTGAGTATTTCTTTTCTTACCACTTCTTTCATTTTAGGATTCAGACATCATTGAGGATCACGAACTGGTTTGGCATCTGCTTCCAAATTTATTTTATGTTGACATAGAGTGGGGCTAATGCCCTTAAGATCATCAAGAGTATATCCAATAGCAGCACGGTGCTTCTTCAGAGTTTTCAATAATCTTTCTTCTTCATGCTCTGCAAGGTTAGCACTAATAATAACAGGATATATCTTCTTTTCATCAAGATAAGCATATTTAAGATTATCAGGCAATAGTTTAAGCTCAAACATGGGATCACCCTTGGGTGGAGGAGGATCCCCTAAAATTTCAACATGCAAATTGTGTTGCAGAATAGGTTCCTATTTAAAGAATACTTCATCTATTTCCCTTCTTTCATTCATGAACATATCATTTTCATGGTCTAGCAAATAGTGTTCTAAAGGATCACTAGGAGGTACGGCAATAGAAGCAAGACCAATAATTTCATCCTTACTAGGCAATTCTTCCTCACGATGTTGTTTACTAAATTTAGAGAAATTAAACTCATGAACCATATCATCCAAGCCAATAGTAACAACATTCTTTTTGCAATCTATCCTAGCATTAATAGTGTTCAAGAAGGGTCTACCAAATATAATGGGACAAAAGCTATCTTGCGGAGAAGTAAGAACAAGAAAATCAGCAGGATATTTAGTTTTCCCACACAAGACTTCAACATCTCTAACAATTCCAATTGGTGAAATAGTATCTCTATTGGCAAGTTTAATTGTGACATCAATACCTTCTAACTCAGCAGGTGCAATTTCATTCTTAATTTCTTCGTATAAAGTATGCGGTATAACACTAGCACTCTCACCCATATCACATAAGCCATGATAACAATGATCTCCTATTTTAACAGAAATAACAGGCACGCCTACCATAGGTCTATGTTTATCTTTAGCACAAGGTTTAGCAATTCTAGCAGTTTCACCTTCGAACTGAATAACATGCCCGTCAATATTATCAGACAAGAGATCTTTAACACTAGCAATATTAGGTTCTACTTTAACTTGCTCAGGAGGTGTATAAGTTCTAATATTGCTTTTATGAACAATAGTTGAAGCTTTAGCATGATCCTTTATTCTAACAGGGAAAGGTGGTTTCTCAACATAAGAAGTAGGAACAATAGGATTATTATAAGTGACAGTCTTTTCTTCAACTTTAATAGGTGCAGCTACTTTTACTTCTATGGGAGGATGATATTTAAACCACTTCTCCTTAGGGATATCAACATAAGTAGCAAAAGATTCACAGAAAGAAGCTACTATCTCAGAATCAAGTCCATATTTAGTGCTAAACTTACGGAAAATATTGGTATCCATAAAAGATTTAACACAATCAAACTTAGGTGTCATACCTGACTCCTTACCTTCGTCGAGGTCCCAATCTTCAGAGTTGCGTTTAATTCTATCCAATAAATTCCATTTAAATTCAATAGTCTTCATCATAAAAGAGCCAGCACAAGAAGTACCGAGCATGGTGCGATTGTTATCATAAAGTCGAGCATATAAATTTTGAATAATCATTTCTCTTGAGAGGTCATGATTGGGGCATGAATATAACATTGATTTAAGCCTCCCCCAAGCTTGAGCGATGCTTTCTCCTTCGCGAGGCCAGAAATTATATATATATATATATATATATATATATATATATATATATATATATATATATATATATATATATATATATATATATAATTGCGATCACGATGAACAAGATGCATACGGTAATACTTTTGATGAAATTCCAACTTCAATCTTTTATAGTTCCATGATCTCATATCATCACATAGCCTATACCATATCAATGCATCTCCC
>NC_041392.1:501014378-501022682 GCF_002162155.2 Triticum dicoccoides
AAATTCCAATTTCAATCTTTTATAGTTCCATGATCTCATATCATCACATAGCCTATACCATATCAATGCATCTCCCTTCAAAGATAAAGGGAAGACCTTCTTCTTAGCAACATCATCGGGTATACCTGCAAGCTTAAATAATCCACAAACTTCATCCACATATATTAAGTGCTCATCAGGATGCTTTGTTCCATCTCCTGTAAAAGGGTTAGCTAGCAGTTTTTCCATCATACCCAAAGGAAATTCAAAAGGAGTTTCATTTTCAATAGGTTCAGTAGGTTGAGGAGCAACTCTTTGCTCTACTGGACGGGGTGAAGATACCCCGAACAAGCCCCTCAGAGAATTACTTTCCATAGTAACAAGTGACAGTAAATTTCAACACACTATATAAATTTTTCCTTACCAAATTCCACCTACCAAAGGCGCTACACTCCCCGGCAACGGTGCCAGAAAAGTGTCTTGATGACCCACAAGTATAGGGGATCTACCGTAGTCCTTTCGATAAATAAGAGTGTCGAACCCAACAAGGACCAGAAGGAAATGATAAGCGGTTTTCAGCAAGGTATTCTCTGCAAGTACTGAAATAAGTGGTAACAGATAGTTTTGTGATAAGATAAATTGTAACGAGCAACAAGTAACAAAAGTAAATAAAGTGCAGTAAGGTGGCCCAATCCTTTTTGTAGCAAAGGACAAGCCGAAATAAACTCTTATAATAGGAAAAGCGCTCCCGAGGACACATGGGAATATCGTCAAGCTAGTTTTCATCACGTTCATATGATTTGCCTTCGGTACTTTGATAATTTGATATGTGGGTGGACCGGTGCTTGGGTGCTGTTCTTACTTGAACAAGCATCCCACTTATGATTAACCTCTATTGCAAGCATCCGCAACTACAACAAAAGTATTAAGGTAAACCTAACCATAGCATGAAACATATGGATCCAAATCAGCCCCTTACGAAGCAACGCATAAACTAGGGTTTAAGCTTCTGTCACTCTAGCAACCCATCATCTACTTATTACTTCCCAATGCCTTCCTCTAGGCCCAAATAATGGTGAAGTGTTATGTAGTCGACGTTCACATAACACCACTAGAGGCTAGACAACATACATCTTATCAAAATATCAAACGAATACCAAATTCACATGACTACTAATAGCAAGACTTCTCCCTTGTCCTCAGGAACAAACGTAATTACTCACAAAGCATATTCATGTTCATAATAAGAGGGGTAATAATATGCATATAGGATCTGAACATATGATCTTCCACCAAATAAACCAACTAGCATCAACTACAAGGAGTAATCAACACTACTAGCAACCTACTAGCACCAATCCCGGACTTTGAGACAAGAATTGGATACAAGAGATGAACTAGGGTTTGGAGATGAGATGGTGCTGGTGAAGATATTGATGGAGATTTCCCTCTCCCGACGAGAGGAGCGTTGGTGATGATGATGGTGATGATTTCCTCCTCCCGGAGGGAAGTATCCCCGGCAGAACAGCTCTGCCGGAGCTCTAGATTGGTTCCGCCAAGGTTCCGCCTCGTGGCGGCGGAGTCTCGTCCCGAAAAGTTCCTTCTGATTTTTTTCTCATCGAAAGACTTCATATAGGAGAAGATGGACGTCGGAGAGCCACCAGGGGGCCCATGAGGTAGGGGGCGCACCCTAGGGGGGGGGCGCACCCCCCACCCTCGTGAGCAGGGTGTGGGCCCCTTGGCCTTCATCTTTGGCGAGGATTTTTCTTTATTTATTTTAAGATGTTCCGTGGAGTTTAAGGACTTTTGGAGTTGCGCAGAATAGGTCTCTAATATTTGCTCCTTTTCAAGCCCAGAATTCCAGCTGCTGGCATTCTCCCTCCTTATGTAAACCTTGTAAAATAAGAGAGAATAGCCATAAGTATTGTGACATAAAGTGAAATAACAGTCCATAATGCAATAAATATCGATATAAAAGCATGATGTAAAATGGACGTATCAGAGAACCAAGCAACACAACGTAAACAGACCCTGCACACAGATAACAAATCCTCACAACCCGACGTGTTAAAGGGGTTGTCAATCCCTTTCGTGTAACGGTGCCAGAAATTGGTGCGTGACGGGAAAAAGGTTATAAATATTGATAGATCGAACACCAAATAAAATAAATTGGAGCAAGGTATTTTTGGGTTTTTAGATTAATAGATCTAAAAATAAAAGCAAATAAAAATAGATCGCAAAGGCAAATAATATGAGAAAGAAGACCCGAGGGCCGTAGGTTTCACTAGTGTCTTCTCTCGAGTAAAATAGCAAAGCGATGGATGAAAAAATTACTGTTGGGAAATTGATAGAACTTCAAATAATTATGATGATATCCAGGCAATGATCATTATATAGGCATCATGTCCAAGATTAGTATACCGACTCCTGCCTGCATCTACTACTATTACTCCACACATCGACCACTATCCAGCATGTATCTAGTATATTAAGTTCATGGAGAAACAGAGTAATGCAATAAGAACAATGACATGATGTAGACAAGATCTATCTATGTAGAGATAGACCCCATCGTTTTATCCTTAGTAGCAACGATACATACGTGTCGGTTCCCTTTCTGTCACTAGGATCAAGCACTGTAAGATCGAACCCACTACAAAGCACCTCTTCCCATTGCAAGATAAATAGATCAAGTTGGCCGCACAAAACCCAAATATCGAAGAAGAAATACGAGGCTATAAGAAATCATGCATAAAAGAGATCAAAGAAACTCAAATACTTTCATGGATATAAAAAGATAGATTCGATCATAAACTCAAAGTTCATCGGATCCCAACAAACACACCGCAAAAGTGTTACATCATATGGATCTCAAAGAGACCATTGTATTGAGAATCAAGAGAGAGAGAGATGAAGCCATCTAGCTACTAACTACGGACCCGAAGGTCTACAAAGAACTACTCACACATCATCGGAGAGGCACCAATGGAGGTGGTGAACCCCATCCGAGATGGTGTCTAGATTGGATCTGGTGGTTCTGGACTCTACGACGGCTGGATGAATATTTCGTCGATTCCCCTAGGGTTATGGACATATTGGGGTATTTATAGAGCAAAGAGGTGGTCCGGGGGCAACCGAGGTGGGCACAACCCACCAAGGCGTGCTTGGGCCTCCTGGCATGCCCTGGTGGGTTGTCCCCTCCTCGGGACTCCCCCCAGGTGCAACCAGGGCCCAACATGTTCCTTCTAGTCCATAAAAAAATCTCCGTAAAGTTTTGTGGCATTTGGACTCTGTCTGATATTGATTTTCTGCGATGTACAAAACACGGAAAAAACAGGAATTGGCACTTGGCACTATGTCAATAGGTTAGTACCAAAAAATGATATAAAATGATTATAAAACATCCAAGATTGATAATATGACAACATGGAACAATAAAAAATTATAGATACGTTGGAGACGTATCAGCATCCCCAAGCTTAACTCCTACTCGTCCTCGAGTAGGTAAGTGATAAAAACAGAATTTTTGATGTGGAATGTTGCCTATCATGTCATATCATATTCTTTTCTTTATAGCATGGACAATTGGACTTTAAGTTGTTCAAAGTAATAGTCTAGTTTTGACATGATAAATTAGATACTCAAGCATATCAACAAGCAACCATGTCTTTCAAAATATCAATGCTAAAATAAGTTATCCCTAGCCCATCATGCTCAAACATTGATCCATTCATGAAACACACTCAAATATTAGCTACACCCAATACTTAAGTACGATCATATTGCCTCCTAGTTGGTGCTTTTATAAGAGAAGATGGAGATTCAAAATAAAAAATTGCATAAAGTAAAAGAAAGGCCCTTCGCAGAGGGAAGTGTGGATTTGTAGAGGTGCCAGAGCTCTAAGCAAAAAACTTAGAGATAAAAACATTTTGAGAGGTGTATCCATCCCACCAACGAAAATGACTTAGAGTTCCCAATACTTTCGATGCACATATATATCATAGGCGGTTCCCAAACAGAAAATAAAGTTTATTCCTTTTTCCACCATAACTTTCACTTTCCATGGCTAACCGTATCCACGGGTGCCCTCCATACCAACACTTTCCAAGGAATTTATTATTTGACAACATAAAGTAAATTCAATTTTTTTGCATTTCGGGACTGGGCATCCCTAATACCTTTGCCTTACTCTCGTGCAATGACAAGTGAATATACACTCGTCTTGAGAATAACACATCTAGCCTGGAAAATATTAGCCACCCCTCACCGCTCCGCGAGCGAAACAAACACACAAAAGAGAAGTTTATTTTGAAAATTAGTGATGGCACATGAAAATTTGCTTCAAACGGCAAAACAATACCGCATATAGGTAGATATAGTGGACTCATGTGGCAAAACTGGGTTAAAGGTTTTTGGATGCACAAGTAGTGATCATACTTAGTGCAAAATGAAGGCTAGCAAAAGATTGGGATGCGACCAACTAAGAAACAGATAATCTCATAAGCAAGCATTAAACATAAATAACACCAAATAATGCACCACAAGTAGGATATAATTTCATTGCATGACTATTGACTTTCGTACTTGCATAGGGAATCACAAACCTTAACACCAATATTCTTACTAAAGCATAATTACTCATCAAGATGACTCACATATCACATCATCATATCTCAAAACTATTACTAAGAATCAAGTTTATTTTGTCCAATGAACTTCATGAAAGTTTTTATTATATCCTTCTTGGATATCTATCACTTTGGGACTAATTTTCATGTATTGCTTTTGACAAGCTCAAACAAATATAAGTGAGGATCATGAGCATAATATATTTTTCTTTCTCTCAAATTAATTTAAGTGAAGCAAGAGAGAATTTCTTGAAAATTTTACTAACTCTCAAATAAATATAAGTGAAGCAAGAGAGAATTTCTTCAAAAATACTAAAGCACACCGTGCTCAAAAAGATATAAGTGAAGCACTAGAGCAAGTCCATTGCTCATATAAATTTAAGTGAAGCGTAGAGAGCAATTCTAACAAGTCATGACATAATTTTGGCTCTCTCAAATAGGTGTCTCCAGCAAGGATTGATGACTTAAAACACAAAGTAAAACAAGCAAAGACTCATATCAAACAAGACGCTCCAAGCAAAACCATATCATATGACGAATAAAAATATAGTTTCAAGTAAAATAACGATGGTTGTTGGAAGAAAGCGGGGATGCCACTCGGGGGCATCCCCAAGCTTAGTTGATTGCTCATTTTTGGATAATAGCTTGGGATGTCGGGGCATCCCCAAGCTTAGGCTCTTCCATCCTTCCTTCATCCATCGTAAGATAACTCAAAACTTGAAAACTTCAATCACACAGAACTCAACAAAACCTTTGTGAGATCCGTTAGTATAAGAATAATAAACCACTACTATAAGTGCTATATCAAACCAATTCATATTTTGTTTTTGTGTTATATCTACTTTATTCCAACTTTTCTATGGCAAAAACTCATCAAAGAAAACTATAGAGCCATCAAAATAAGCACACAACACAAAGAAAACAGAATCTGTCAAAACAGAACAGTCTGTAGCAATCTGACTATTTCGAATACTTCTGTAACTCTAAAAAATCTAAAAATTAGGATGACCTGAGAAATTTGTATAATGATCTAATTCTATTGGAATGGGTATTTTATCGCTCTCTGGTAAAAAATAAAAATTAATTTCGCGAGCGTAAAAGTTTCTGTTTTTTCAGCAAGATCAAACAACTATCACCCAAGAAGAACCTAAAGGCTTTACTTGGCACAAACACTAACTAAAACATAAAAAACACAATTATAACAGTAGCATAATTGTGTTAACACACAAAAACAGGAAACAAAAATAAAAAAGAAAATTTATTCATTGGGTTTCCTCCCAACAAGCGCTATAGTTTTATGCCCTTAGCTAGGCATAAAGCAAGGATCTAAGTTTTGTCATCCTTATTCTTAACTTTCTTAGAGGTATTTTCATCACGAGGCTTTGTAAACACAACATAAAACATGTTATCCAAAGAGGCCTTATCAATCCTAAGTTGGTTTTCATCATACCCCTTTTGATTTCCCGCAACAAACCAAGAGTAATGTTGATTAACATTATTGAAAACTTGTTGAATTATACCTAGAACTGGGACTTCCTTTTTAAGATTCTCATAAAAGATTTTATTGTCCCCAAGCAAATGTCTTAAAGCATAGTCACTATTGTAAAGAATTTCATCTATCATAGATTTTCACGACAAAGTTGTTATTTATATTTCCTTATATCATGATAAATGTTTATTATTCATGCTAGAATTGTATTAACCGAAAACTTAGTACATGTGCGAATACATAGACAAACAGAGTGTCACTAGTATGCCTCTACTTGACTAGCTCGTTAATCAAAGATGATTAAGTTTCCTAGACATGGACAAAGAGTTGTCGTTTGATGAACGGGATCACATCATTAGAGAATGATGTGATTGACTTGACCCATCCATTAGCTTAGCACGATGATCGTTTAGTTTGCTGCTATTGCTTTCTCCATAACTTATACATGTTCCTATGACTATGAGATTATGCAACTCCTGAATACCGATGGAACACTTAGTATGCTATCAAACGTCACAACATAACTGGGTGACTATAAAGATGCTCTACAGGTGTCTCCGATGGTGTTTGTTGAGTTGGCATAGACCGAGATTAGGATTTGTCACTCCGTGTATCGGAGAGGTATCTCTGGGCCCTCTCGGTAATGCACATCACTATAAGCCTTGCAAGCAATGTGACTAATGAGTTAGTTACGGGATGTTGCATTACGGAATGAGTAAAGCACTACTAGGAAAAGGCCTACTAATGGCACACCAGTTTTACCTACTAATGGCGCATCACTGGTGCGCCATTAGTATCACGCCACTAGTATTTATTACTAATGGCGCCATTAGTATCTGGTATACTAATGGCGCACCACCCAGTGCGCCATTAGTATATAACACCATGCGCCATTAGTATGCCTCCCAGGGGCCATATTTAACCATGTGCTTTGGCACACTAATGGTGCACTGCGGATGGATGCGCCATTAGTATACTTGGCATACTAATGGCGCACTGTTTGATGATGCGCCATTAGTATACTTTGGCATACTAATGGCGCACTCTGTAGTGATGCGCCATTAGTATGAATATTAGGTTTTATTTTTTTTACTTTTCTGATTTTTGCACAGGTTACAAAATATATTATTTGATAGAATATAGACAGTAGCACACAACAACAGCAGATTCATCGAATACAATAGAAGATTAGTCTCCGAATACAAATTAAAGGACACAAACTCAAGCAAGCTTCCTGAACAATACCCTGACAAAAAACATAGGACAAGCAATGAATTTATATAACCAGTAAGAACAAGGGGATGATTTTAGCAAGTTAAGTGCAGCTCTAGCACCCTGTGCATGAAATGTATCATGTATCAAACCATCAATTAACTGCTGAACCTAATTGGCTACTACTCCCTAATGCACTCCATGCTGTCAAAGTATAGCACAGGAGCAACGATATTAAACCTAGTAGCACTACTGAACCTAATTGAACCTAGGCAATACTCCAACTGAATGATGGACCATGCATGTTCTATCTCACTACTATACCCCAAGAGAAAAATTCAGTAACAAATGGAGTAACAGATTAACAAATTACAATACACAAGAACTAAACTTTGGTTAACTAAATGCATTAGCTACTGAGTTGTCCAGATTAACAAACTACAATGCACAAATCGCATGTCATCATCAGTAACAAAATTCAGATTAACAGATTACTTCCATATGTCAATTTTAGAAGAAAAGGAACGAATTACTAGCATCGCATCTCTACTGAACTGAACATGTGGCAAATGACAAATGCTGTCTGATGTTGAACAAATGGCATGAAAGACATTGTCTGTCTAAACCTAGGAACACAGTCATTACTGTCTGTCTATCTAAACCTAATTGAACCTAGGCATTACTGTCTGTCTAAACCTAGTGCACAAACCTGAAGTGTTGAGACACAAGACACGGTCGAGGGGAGCTAGGGAGGGATGGAATGGGGAGGAAGGGTGGAGAGGGAGGAAGGAGGAAGGAGGAGAGGTACCTGGGCGGGCGCGGCCGGTCACCGGAGGGGTCGGGGTCGGGGTTGGGGTCGGGGTCGGCGGCGGCGGCGGCGGCGGCGTCGAAGGGATGGCTCGAGGGCGTCCGAGCTCGTCCGGGTCCTCGTAGTCGAAGAGGAAGACGGCGAGGGGCCGACGCGGGGACGCTGTCGGCGACGGCGAGGTCGTGGAG
>NC_041392.1:501022814-501071524 GCF_002162155.2 Triticum dicoccoides
AAGGACGAAGGGGTCGGGCGAGTTGGAGCTAGGGGGAAGATTACTAATGGCGCACCCCCGAGCGGTGCGCCATTAGAATGTTTTTTTATTTTTTTATTAGAATGTTTTTATTTTTTTTATACTAATGGTGCACCGGGGCACAGTGCGCCATTAGTAGTTTTGCAAAAAAGTAAAAAAAATACAGTAGTGGCGCACTCTATGGATGGTGCGCCATTAGTAGTTCTACCTACTAATGGCGCACTCTGCCCGGATGCGCCATTAGTATGTTTGAAAAAATGAAAAAAACATTTTGTTACTAGTGGCGCACCATGTGCCTGGTGCGCCATTAGTGTCTTTCACACTAATGGCGCATCTCCACATGGTGCGCCATTAGTATATACTAATGGTGCACCACATGTCTGGTGCACCATTAGTGTCATTTCCATCTATAGCCCTTTTCCTAGTAGTGAAGAGACTTGCTGGTAACGAGATTGAACTAGGTATTGAGATACCTACGATCGAATCTCGGGCAAGTAACGTACCAATGACAGAGGGAACAACATATGTTGTTATGCGGTTTGACCGATAAAGATCTTCAAAGAATATGTAGGAACCAATATGAGCATACAGGTTCCGCTATTGGTTATTGACCGGAGATGAGTCCCGGTCATGTCTACATAGTTCTCGAACCCGTAGAGTCCGCACGCTTAACGTTCGGTGATGATCGGTATTATGAGTTTATGTGTTTTGATGCACCGAAGGTAGTTCGGAGTCCCGGATATGATCACAGACATGACGAGGAGTCTCGAAATGGCTGAGACAAAAAGATTGATATATTGGACAGCTATATTCGGACACCGGAAGTGTTCCGGGCGATTTCGGAGAAAACCGGAGTGCCGGAGGGTTACCGGAACCCCCCCGGGGAACTAGTGGGCCTAGATGGGCCTTAGTGGAGAGAGAGAGGGGCTGCCAGGGCAGGCCGCGCGCCCCCTCCCCCTTGGGTCCGAATTGGACTAGGAGGGAGGGTGGCACCCCCCTTTCCTTCCTCTCTCCCACTCCTTCCTTCCCCCTCCTAGTAGGACTAGGAAAGGAGGAATCCTACTCCTACTAGGAGGAGGATTCCTCTCCTCCTTGGTGCGCCCTAGGGCCGGCCGGCCTCCCCCTTGCTCCTTTATATACGGGGGCAGGGGGCACCTAGAACACACAAGTTGACGTTGTTTAGCCGTGTGCGGTGCCCCCCTCCACCATAATCCACCTCGGTCATATCGTTGCAGTGCTTAGGCGAAGCCATGTTCCGGTAGCTTCATCATCACCGTGATCACGCCATCGTGAATGAAACTCTCCCTCGACACTCAGCTGGATCAAGAGTACGCGGGACGTCACCGAGCTGAACGTGTGCAAATCGCGGAGGTGCCGTACCTTCAGTGCTAGGATCGGTCAGATCATGAAGACGTTCGACTACATCAATTGCGTTGTCATAACGCTTCTGCTTACGGTCTACGAGGGTACATGGACAATGCTCTTGCCCTCTCGTTGCTATGCATCACCATGATAGATCTTGCATGTGCGTAGGATTTTTTTTGAAATTACTGCGTTCCCCAACAGTGGCATCCGAGCCAGGTCTATGCGTAGATGTTATATGCACGAGTAGAACACAAAGGAGTTGCGGGCGTGGGTATATACATATTGCTTGCTGTCACTAGTTGATTCTTGATTCAGCGGTATTGTTGGATGAAGCGGCCCAGACCGACATTACGCGTACGCTTACACGAGACTGGTTCTACCGACGTGCTTCGCACACAGTCTGTTTCTCCAGCTTTAGTTGAATCGGATTCAATGAACAAGGTTCTTTCTAAAGATCAAAAAGTAATCACTATATCGCGTTCTGGTTTTTGATGCATAGGTAAGAACGGTTCTTGCTCAGGCCGTAGCAGCCACGTAAAACTTGCAACAACAAAGTAGAGGACGTCTAACTTGTTTTTGCAGGGCATGTTGTGATGTCATATGGTCAATACATGATGCTAAATTTTATTGTATGAGATGATCATGTTTTGTAACAGAGTTATCGGCAACTGGCAGGAGCCATATGGTTGTCGCTTTATTGTATGAAATGCAATCGCCATGTAATTTCTTTACTTTATCATTAAGCGGTAGCGATAGTCGTAGAAGCAATAGTTGGCAAGATGACAATGATGCTTCGATGGAGATCAATGTGTCAAGCCAGTGAAGAAGGTGATCATGACGATGCTTTGGAGATGGAGATCAAAGGCACAAGATGATGATGGCCATATCATATCACTTATATTGATTGCATGTGATGTTTATCCTTTATGCATCTTATTTTGCTTAGTTCGGCGGTAGCATTATAAGATGATCTCTCACTAAATTTCAAGGTATAAGTGTTCTCCTTGAGTATTCACTGTTGCTACAGTTCGTCGTGCCGAGACACCACGTGATGATCAGGTATGATAAGCTCTATGTTCACATACAACGGGTGCAAGCCAGTTTTCCACACGCAGAATACTCAGGTTAAACTTGACAAGCCTAGCATATGCAGATATGGCCTCGGAACACTGAGACCGAAAGGTGGAGCGTGAATCATATAGTAGATATGATCAACATAGTGATGTTCACCATTGAAAAATACTCCATCTCACGTGATGATCGGACATGGTTTAGTTGATATGGATCACGTGATCACTTAGATGATTAGAGGCATGTCTATCTAAGTGGGAGTTCTTAAGTAATTTGATTAATTGAACTTTAATTTATCATGAACTTAGTACCTGATAGTATTTCGCATGTCTATGTTGTTGTAGATAGATGGCCCGTGTTGTTGTTCCGTTGAATTTTAATGCGTTCCTAGAGAAAGCTAAGTTGAAAGATAATGGTAGCAACTACACGGACTGGGTCCGTAACTTGAGGATTATCCTCATTGCTGCACAGAAGAATTACGTCCTAGAAGCACCGCTAGGTGACAAACCCGCTGCAGGAGCAGCGCCAGATGTTATGAACACCTGGCAGAGCAAAGCTGATTACTACTCGATAGTTCAGTGTGCCATGCTTTACGGCTTAGAACCGGGACTTCAAGAACGTTTTGACCGTCATGGAGCATATGAGATGTTCCAGGAGTTGAAGTCAATATTTGAAGCAAATGCCCGGATTGAGAGATATGAAGTCTCCAAAAAGTTCTACAGCTGCAAAATGGAGGAGAATAGTTCTGTCAGTGAACATATACTCAGAGTGTCTCGGTACCACAACCACTTGACTCAGCTGGGAGTTAATCTTCCTGATGATAGTGTCATTGACAGAGTTCTTCAATCACTGCCACCAAGCTACAAGAGCTTCTGTGACGCCCCCATTTCGACCGTACACTAATCATACACGCAAACGTGTACGATCAAGATCAGGGACTCACGGGAAGATATCACAACACAACTCTACAAATAAAAATAAGTCATACAAGAATCATATTACAAGCCAGGGGCCTCGAGGGCTCGAATACAAGAGCTCGGTCATGGACGAGTCAGCGGAAGCAACAATATCTGAGTACAAACATAAGTTAAACAAGTTTGCCTTAAGAAGGCTAGCACAAACTGGGATACAGATCGAAAGAGGCGCAGGCCTCCTGCTTGGGATCCTCCGAAACTACTTCTTGTCGTCGTCAGCGGCCTGCACGTAGTAGTAGGCACCTCCCGAGTAGTAGCACTCGTCATCGACAGTGGCGTCTGGCTCCTGGACTCCAACGTCTGGTCGCAACAATCGGATATAGAAAGGGGGAAAAAGAGGGAGCAAAGCAATCGTGAGTACTCATCCAAAGTACTTGCAAGCAAGGATCTACACTACATAAGTGTTGGTATCAATGAAAGGGGTAGTATATGTGTACTGAACTGCAGAATGCCAGAATAAGAGGGGGATAGCTAGTCCTATCGAAGACTATGCTTCTGGAAGCCTCCATCTTGAAGCAGAAGAAGAGAGTAGATGGTAAGTTAACCAAGTATCATCGCATAGCATAATCCTACCCGCTGATCCTCCCCTTGTCGCCCTGTGAGAGAGCGATCACCGGGTTGTATCTGGCACTTGGAAGGGTGTATTTTATTAAGTATCCGGTTCTAGTTGTCATAAGGTCAAGGTACAACTCCAGGTCGTCCTTTTACCGAGGGACACGGCTATTCGAATAGATAAACTGCCCTGCAGGGGTGCACCACATTTCCCAACACGCTCGATCCCCCTTGGCCAGACACACTTTTCTGGGTCATGTCCGGCCTTGGAAGATCAACACGTCGCAACCCTACCTAGGCACAACAAAGAGGTCAGCACGCCGGTCTAAATCCTAAGCGCGTAGGGGTCTGGGCCCATCGCCCATTGCACGCATGCACGTTGCGTACGCGGCCGGTGAAGAGACCTAGCAACCTCCATTACAAAGGAAGTTGTGTTACGCAGTCCAACCCGGCGCGCACCGCTCAGTCGTTGACTTCACGGAGGCTTCGGCTGGTACCACGACATCGAGTGCCCATAACTGTTCCCGCGTAGTTGGTTAGTGCGTATAGGCCAGTGGCCAGACTCAGATCAAATACCAAGATCTCGTTAAGCGTGTTATCTTGAAGTAACCGTGAATGCCGACCAGGGCCAGGCCCACCTCTCTCCTGGGTGGTCCCAACCTTCCCTGTCGCTCCACCACAAAGATCCACCCAGAGGGCCGTCGGGACAAAGGTCCTTTCAGCCCCAATCCGTGAATCACTCGCGGGTACTCTACGAGCCGACCCGTCTTTAGTCATCACATGTATCATGTAGATGTATATAAGTATATACCCATGATTACCTCCCTAGTGATCACGACCCGATAGTATAGCACGGCAGACGGACAAGGATGTAGGGCCACTGATGATAAACTAGCATCCTATACTAAGCATTTAGGATTGCAGGTAAGGTATCAACAAGTGTAGCAACAATGACAGGCTATGCAACAGAATAGGATTAACGGAAAGCAATAACATGCTACACTACTCTAATGCAAGCAGTAGAGAGAAGAATAGGCGATATCTGGTGATCAAGGGGGGGGGGGCTTGCCTGGTTGCTCTGGCAAGAAGGAGGGTTCATCTTCGATGTAGTCAAACACACGGACATCGGCAGCGGTCTCGGAGTCTACCGGAAATAATTAACGGAGGGGGAATACAATAAATAACAGATCAATCAAATGTAGCACAAAGCAAGATGCGACAATACGTTGTGCTATGGGTGACCTAACGTAGGGACAAGTGATACCGGTGAAGGGGGAAACATCCGGGAAAGTATCCCCTGTGTTTTGCGTTTTTGGACAGATGAACAGGAGGGGGAAAGTTGCATGTTCGCTATGCTAGGGATGTAGGACGAACGGGCTGCGTATTCGGATTCCCCTCGTCGTTCTGAGCATCTTTCATGTACAAAGTTTTTTCATCCGAGCTACGGTTTATTTTCTACAATTTTCTAAAGTTTAAATCATTTTCTAGAATTTATTTAATTAATTTAAATCAACATTATCCATAGTAGTATGGGATGATGTCAGCATGACGTGTGTGTGACATCAGGAGTCAATAGTGCAGTTGACTAGAGTCAAACCTGACCTATGGGTCCAGTGGGATCCATTGGTCAGTGACTGTGGCTTTAACAGCGAGGTTAGATTAACTTAACAGGTTAATTAGTGGGTGGGAACTACTGTCAGTGAGTGATTAGCATTTAATTTAATTAATTAAGTAATTAGTAGATTATCTATTTAACTAAAATCGTTTAATCAAGCGGGACCCACATGTCAGAAACATGGGGTCGGCCACGTCAGCGGTTGACCGGGTCAATGGGTCAACGGGGCCCACACATCAGCAACACAAGGGGACCCACGCGTCAGGCTAGCTCAGCGACGGCCGGTGACTCGTCGGAATCACGCCGGCGAGCTCGTTCGCGGCGGCGCGTCCTCGGGCATCGTTGGAAATCGCCCACAGGGCATCATTTTGAGCACGGCCGGGCGCGTTAGAACGGCAAGACGACGACGCGTCGGTTGGTGGTGGTTTCGCGGGTTGTGGTGGCCGGAGATGAGCGTTATGACGTCGCCGGCGGCGGGGTGTTTCGGGCGAGCAACGACAACGGCGATGCGGCGCGCTATCGGGCAAATAGAAAGGCTAGTCGGGCCCTACCCGACGCGGAGAGTTCAACAGAAACATGCCCGTGACCATTTGGTCACCGAAGTCTCGCCGGCGACGAGAAGCGCGGCCGAGCGTTCGGGCATCTCCAATGCAACCACTATGGCGACGAAAATGCATGGGGAGAGAGGGGGAAGGACGACGACTGCTTACCGGGCCCTGTAGTTGTGCTCAAATGGGCTCGGGAAGGCGTGTCGTCACCGGAATCATCGCCGGAGTCGAAGATGGTCGTAGGGGGAGAAGAGGTTGCCGGGCTCGTGTCAGTGGCTCCCGGCTCCAATGGATTGGACCGGACGACGCGGAGGACGAAGGCGGAGCGCTACGTCATCGGGGCGAGACGAGGGGTCGACGGGGAGTGCGGGATCGACGGGCGCGCGACAGCGGCTGTGCTCGGTGAGGGAGGAGAAGGGTGAGGGGGAGCGAGGGAGTGTGGTACTGGGGGTGCTAGGGTTAGGAGTTAGGTCGGAGGCGACCTAGTAGGCGATGGGGGGAGCGGCGGATGGCCGCCACATGGACATCCATGGCCGCGGGCGGTCGAACGGCGGCCACCGCGCCTCGGGTGAACAGAGGTAGAGGGTGACCCCTTAGGTGGGCTGGGCTGTGTTGTGCACTAGGCCTTTGCACTATGCACTTAGGCCCAGTGCACAGTGAGTCTTCTTTTTCCTTTCTTTTGTTTCTATTTTCCCTTTTATTTTATTCTGTTTATTTAGTTCTCCTCTACTTTGCCTTTAGTTTAGGTAGCAAATGAATTTTGGTGAACATGAAACTTGGCACATAAATATTGGGTCATATAATTGAGTTGCACACGAAATTTCAAGTCATTTTGAAAAGGATTAATATTTGTTTACTTTTAAAAGGTTAATTTAAATGTTCTTTGTTCCTATTTTAATTATCTTAGAGGCATATAAACATTCCCAAAATGTTGTTTATTGTTTGTTAATTTGTTAGTGAATATTTACAACCTTTTGAACATTTTTAATTCACTGCTTTATGAAATTATAATTTGACTTGTTATTTTGAATTTGAATTTGATCTTAGTTTGAGACAAGTGAGGTTTACCAAAATTTTAATTATGATGACATCTCATGATTAACAAGGGTTTACTGTAGCTTAACTATCGGGGTGTCAGAAATCTCCTCCACTACAAGAAATCTCGTCCCGAGATTTAAGAGGTGTGGTAAGGATGAAAGTTCTGGTTACGAAATTCTAACGAGTGTTCTTGTTCTTGGTTGTCTTCTCGAGGAAGCTGATCCCTCTCATTGATGCCTTCATTTCTCTGCTTTAGGTCATCATGATGAAGTCGTCATCATTCCTTCGGGAACTCCATGGTACTTACGAAAGAATAAAGGGTGGTTATTCTGGGAGAACAGACCTCTGTAAGGTTGACTATCGGGTCGATAACATCGGGGAAGGTGGCGGAAAGTAACTCTTGAATTGAAACTTAAGAAATTATCGAGAGAAAAGTAAGGATGTATCATGGGAAGTTTCGAGCGGGCGGGCAATCATTCGATGCCTAAAACAAAGTGTGAAAGGGGTCCAGAGCAACGAGAATAAGTAGTGCATCTGATACCATAATAGATCACTAGGAATGTGGCTCGTGAATTGCATACGAAGCCAAGTGCGAGGAATAACTTTGACAACAGGGTGTATAGGAGAGTCAGGATTCGATCATGTGGAACTGTGGGTTATGGGCCCACCATGTGAGTTAAAGGTAGGAAGGGTGGTGACGTCTTGTATGACCATGTAGGCAAGACATGCCAGCGGATAGCCTATCAGTTAAGTCGGCAACAACCTCGGTACCAAGGGCGAGGGATGAAGAGAACCATCTTCCTACTCATTGAATGAGGCGGGCCAATAGGCAAAGTTCTCGTCCATTGGTGGTTACCGGAATGCCATCAACAAAAGCAACATGGTCTTACTGACACGGTTGTACACCAAGGTGTTTAAATAAGCATAAGAATATCACTTCTTAGATCATATAGATCACCAAAAAGGTTAAACAAAACAATGGAAAGGAAAAATGATCATCATATTAAACAGAAGAATGGAAAGGAAAATGTGTTTAAACACATATTTCAGGGGTATACCTTCCCAAGGACAAGTAGGGCAGAAATATCCATGATAGGAGATAAAGTAGATAACCCTTTAGGTAAGGGGAGAGAAATTTCATGACATTACCCATACAACGGTGTTGGAAAATTGATAAGGAAAACTTAGCATTGTGCTACAAATGTTCTTATTGAAAATTGGAGTACCAGTGACATGCTTCGAGATAGCATTGACATGGTCATTTGGTAAATATCAGATTTTGGATTCACAAAGGATCCATGAGGAACAACTTATAGAATAAGTCTTACAATTTCCTCATGAAAGAATGGTTAACCTTGCTAAAAAGGAAACTATAACAATAGGCCCTCCGGCCAGGTGTGCTAGGCATGACATCACCTTATGGGTTCAAATATCAATGGTATAACCCTTGGAAATATGTTCCAACCATTATATCTAACCGAGATCCAGTTCTGATTGGCGCCAGGATACCGCATACTCGGGATGCCTGAGAAGAGAGGTGCAACACAAATTGTCGAGCTGACATTGTAAGATTCTCGAGAATTGAACTATGGAAGCGAGTTCCGAAACAAGAGTTCATCATTAAATCAAGGAGAGGTGAGGAGGTGGCTGATTGACTCGGCGACAATTCATTGAGATTTTCAAAAGATGGATTTGCACACTTATGTGAACAAGGAGATATCATTTGTCAGATCAAATGATATAAAGAGGTATGCTCAAGGAAAACATGCACAATTAAACATTGGTTGAAAGGTCCACCCGAAATATGGGTTTAGGTAGCACGATCAAAGTTAGAATGGTGATTCGATAATCAATGGTCTAAGAATGAGTTATCGACCATTAGTTTCAAAGCAATAGGGTTGCTAGAAGTTTTGAACTCGCACAACATAATTCAATTATTGTTTTCCCGGTTAGAAACAACACGGGGACCAAGGACTGAACGGATATGGCAAGAAGTATCACCTATATCAAGAATTCTTAAGAGGTGGTGAAATTCCCATGACATTCTTGACATGAAAAGAAGGAAATACTTCAAGGTAAAGGAGAACAAATGCTGGATAGCAAGGATCTCCAGGTATACCCAAAACATGAACAAGTTTGTGTTGAACGGAAGGCAATAAAGTGGTCGATGTTAACACCAATCATCGAGGACAAGGATGTTATTTCTCATCATGAATTCAATTGATATCTTGGAAGACCTCAGAATGTTGATGATGATGATCATGACACATTTGTCGAGAGGTTTCAAGAAGATGTAACCGAACGGCGATGACATAAAGTCAACAAAATGATGAAGCGAAAAGTTATTGAAACCATAGGTACGACACAAACTCGAAATCAAGCTTGTTATTCAAGGACAATTGATATGACGAGGAAGATCGACGTAAGATTAGCTCACCGTCGAAATTTTTGCTCCGGGAAGAAGGACCAGGTAGCACAGTTAAAATCGGCACGACAAGGATATAGCCAAGCAGGCTAGGAATGACGCGATTGAGTTCAAACTCGTAAGTAATGAAGGTTACCAAGAGTTGATTAATCGCGGTGCGGACTTGAGTCAGTTATCGGTGTCTTTGAGTGTTTAATAACTCAGAGCCCGTGAAAAATTGGAATCAGTGAGAATGTGGCACTTGATGAAGAACTCATAAGAAGTTATGCAGTTCCATGATAATCTCGAGATACCAGGGGGTAATACTCGATGACAGATCAAAGTAGAGGTTGGACTAGGGTAATGCTCTGCAAAAGACAAGTGCTCAAACTTGCACGAGAAATGGAATCAAGGGGAAACATGGTCGGAACCACGTCCACAGATACAAGATGAACTTATAACAAGGGGATAATTATTTTAAGAGAAGCTTCCATGATAAGGTATACATCGTGTCCATGGGCATGAACACAGGGTTCAAGGTCAACTCCCACTTGTTCAACACATAACCTTTCATTCACCTCCTGTATTTCGAAATGACATTAGTTGTTGAAATTTTTACCGGGTGCAATACCAAATAAGTATGACTCGTGAAATCTTTCTGGTTCACATGGATTAGGGAAGGCGTAGGTTCAACCCATCAAGGCATCTTAGGAACATATACCACAAACTTCGGAGTAAATAATAGAAGCTCGAAAGTAGAGCATGGTTCACAAAGCAGAGGATACAATTTACCAAAGGCATTATATACCCATGGAAAGGCTCACAAGGTTATTCAATATGAAGGACACAGTCGGATAAAATTCGACAAAGGGTCTGGTGGTCCACAAGGGATCTGATGTGTGCATCGGTACTCAACCAGAGGAAGAAAGAATGCGAGGAGGTCAGATTATAGAAAAAACTGACTAACTCAAAGCTCAAATGCAAAGGAATTATGAATTCCAAGACAAGGGATCAGAAGCAATGCTCTGATTAGGGATGGATAAGTTGAATAGCCTTAGGGGTGCAATCGATGGCAATTTGATTGGTCGAGATCCAGCTCATGTTTAAAATGATGTCTGAGCTGGAAGGATAATCCTAGTATTCGACTGATGATTGTGAACATTTGTAGCTTATTGAATCAATGGACTCAAAAATGATAGTGACCAAAGATGCCACTAAGATTAGTATACTTATGGGATTAACCATAATGCAAACAAGCAAGAATTTCAAGAACAACTGGCGGTTGAGGATTTTTGAAAGATCAATTAGTATTTCAAAGACTTTGGTGAAATGAACAACTGGGGAGAAACAAATCCTTGGTGTGTGTCAGGATTAATTTGTAGGTGTATTCAGGTGACAAGGAACTATCAGGCAGTAGGCACAAGGATTCTCGAAACAACAACGAGTATTTTGAGGTATCTCGTAATAACAAGAGCAGCTGAGGACTAATGTAAGAATGTCAAGTGCATGTAGTTATCTATAGGGTTGACGGTGAAAGGGAATTGCAAATGCAATGAGCACAAGTTCTCGGGATAATATCATAGAGTATCTTCGGAATCCTTAGGCGCACCAAGCAATCCTCTGGAGTGAGGGGCTCTCCGGGAGGAAGTAATTAAGAGAACCTACAGTTAGAGTTAGCAAAATCATTTAACCCGAATAGAAGAGAGTTTAGAGTGCCGGAGTAAAGATCGAGGAGTAAAAGATCCTAATATCACCAAAATGGCGACGTGGGCCCGTAAGACACACAACCATGTTAGTAAAAAGTTTTGTAATGTCTAGACTCGACTTCGGCCAAGGAGTGTGGAAGGGGGACTCCTACAGGCAGTCGGCTCTGATACCAACTTGTGACGCCCCTGTTTTGACCGTACACTAATCATACACACAAACGTGTACGATCAAGATCAGGGACTCACGGGAAGATATCACAACACAACTCTACAAATAAAAATAAGTCATACAAGCATCATATTACAAGCCAGGGGCCTCAAGGGATCGAATACAAGAGCTCGATCATAGACGAGTCAGCGGAAGCAACAATATCTGAGTACAGACATAAGTTAAACAAGTTTGCCTTAAGAAGGATAGCACAAACTGGGATACAGATCGAAAGAGGCGCAGGCCTCCTGCCTGGGATCCTCCTAAACTACTCCTGGTCGTCGTCAGCGGCCTGCATGTAGTAGTAGGCACCTCCCGAGTAGTAGTAGTCGTCATCGACAGTGGCGTCTGGCTCCTGGTCTCCAACATCTGGTCACAACAATCGGATATAGAAAGGGGGGAAAAGAGGGAGAAAAGCATCTGTGAGTACTCATCCAAAGTACTCGCAAGCAAGGAGCTACACTACATATGCATTGGTATCAATGAAAGGGGTAGTATATGTGGACTGAACTGCAGAATGCCAGAATAAGAGGGGGATAGCTAGTCCTATCGAAGACTACGCTTCTGGCAGCCTCCATCTTGAAGCAGAAGAAGAGAGTAGATGGTAAGTTAACCAAGTATCATCGCATAGCATAATCCTACCCGGTGATCCTCCCCTTGTCGCCCTGTGAGAGAGCGATCACCGGGTTGTATCTGGCACTTGGAAGGGTGTATTTTATTAAGTATCCGGTTCTAGTTGTCATAAGGTCAAGGTACAACTCTGGGTCGTCCTTTTACTGAGGGACACGACTATTCGAATAGATAAACTTCCCTGCAGGGGTGCACCACATTTCCCAACACGCTCGATCCCCCTTGGCCGGACACACTTTTCTAGGTCATGTTCGGCCTCGGAAGATCGACACATCGCAGCCCTACCTAGGCACAACAAAGAGGTCAACACGCCGGTCTAAATCCTAAGCGCGCAGGGGTCTGGGCCCATCGCCCATTGCACACCTGCATGTTGTGTACGTGGCCGGTGAGTGGACCTAGCAACCTCCATTACAAAGAAAGTTGCGTTACGCGGTCCAACCTGGCGTGCTCCGCTCAGTCACTGACGTCACGAAGGCTTCGACTGATACCACAATGTCGAGTGCCCATAACTGTTCCCGCGTAGTTGGTTAGTGCGTATAGGCCAGTGGCCAGACTCATATAAAATACCAAGATCTCGTTAAGCGTGTTATCTTGAAGTAACCACGAACGCCGACCAGGGCCAGGCCCACCTATCTCCTGGGTGGTCTCAACCTTCCTTGTCGCTCCGCCATAAAGATCCACCCAGAGGGCTGTCGGGACAAAGGTCCTTTCAGCCCCCAATCCGTGAATCACTCGCGGGTAATCTACGAGCCGACCCGTCTTTAGTCATCACATGTATCATGTATATGTATATAAGTATATACCCGTGATCACCTCCCTAGTGATAACAGCCCGATAGTATAGCATGATAGATGGACAAGGATGTAGGGCCACCGATGATAAACTAGCATCCTATACTAAGCATTTAGGATTGCAGGTAAGGTATCAACAACTGTAGCAACAATGACAGGCTATGCAACAGAATAGGATTGACGGAAAGCAGTAACATGCTACACTACTCTAATGCAAGCAGTAGAGAGAAGAATAGGCGATATATGGTGATCAAGGGGGGGGGCTTGTCTAGTTGCTCTATCAAGAAGGAGGGGTCATCTTCGATGTAGTCAAACACACGGACATCGGCAGCGGTCTCGGAGTCTACCGGAAATCAGTAACGAAGGGGGAACACAATAAATAACAGATCAATCAAATGTAACACAAAGCAAGATGCGACAATACATTGTGCTATGGGTGTCCTAACGTAGGTACAAGTGATACCGGTGAAGGGGGGAAACATCCGGGAAAGTATCCCCGGTGTTTTGCGTTTTCGGACAAATGAACCGGAGGAGGAAAGTTGCGTGTTCGCTATGCTAGGGATGTGTGACGGACGAACGGGCTGCGTATTCGGATTCGCCTCGTCGTTCTGAGCATCTTTCATGTACAAAGTTTTTTCATCCGAGCTACGGTTTATTTTCTATGATTTTCTAAAGTTTTAAATCATTTTCTAGAATTTATTTAATTAATTTAAATCAACATTATCCAGAATAGTATGGGATGACGTCAGCATGACGTATGTGTGACGTCAACAGTCAACAGTACGGTTGACTGGAGTCAAACCTGACCTGTGGGTCCAGTGGGACCCACTAGTCAGTGACTATGGTTTAACAGCAAGGTTAGATTAACTTAACAGGTTAATTAGTGGGTGGGAACTACTGTCAGTGAGTGATTAGCATTTAATTTAATTAATTAAGTAATTAGTAGATTATCTATTTAACTAAAATCGTTTAATCAGCCGGGACCCACATGTCAGTGACATGGGGCCAGCCATGTCAGCGGCTGACCGGGTCAATGGGTTAACAGGGCCCACACGTGAGCGACACAAGGGGACCCACTCATCAGGCCAGCTCAGCGACGGTCGGCGACTCGTCGAAATTACGCCGGCGAGCTCGTTCGCGGCGGCGCGTCCTCGGGCATCGTCGGAAATCGCCCACAGGGCATCATTTTGATCACGGCCGGGCGCGTTAGAACGGCAAGACGATGACGCGTCGGTTGGTGGTGGTTTCGCGGGCTGCGGTTGCCAGAGACGAGTGGTACGACATCGCCGGCGGCGGGGTGTTTCGGGCGAGCAACGGCAATGGCGATGCGGCGCGCTATCGGGTAAACAAAAAGGCTAGTCGGGCCCTACCCGACGCGGAGAGTTCAATGGAAACATGCCCGTGACCATTTGGTCACCGGAGTCTCGCCGACGACGAGAACCGCGGCGGAGCATTCAGGCATCTCCAATGCAACCACTACAGCGAAGAAAATGGGCGGGGAGAGAGGGGGAAGGACGACGACTGCTTACCGGGCCCTGTAGTTGTTCTCAAATGGGCTCGGGGAGGCGTGTCATCACCGGAATCATCGCCGGGGTCGAAGATGGTCGTAGGGGGAGAGGAGGTCGCCGGGCTCGTCTCGGTGGCTCCCGGCTCCAATGGATTGGACCAGACAACGCGGAGGACGAAGGCGGAGCGCTACGTCATTGGGGCGAGACGAGGGGTCGACGGGGAGCGCGGGATCGACGGGCGCACGGCAGCGGCTATGCTCGGTGAGGGAGGAGAAGGGTGAGGGGGAGCGAGGGAGTGTGGTACTGGGGGCGCTAGGGTTAGGAGTTAGGTCGGAAGTGACCTAGTAGGCGATGGGGGAAGCGGCGGATGGCCGCCGCGTGGACATCCATGGCCGCGGGCGGTCGAACGGCGGCCACCGCGCCTCGGGTGAGCAGAGGTAGAGGGTGACCCATTAGGTGGGCTGGGCTGTGATGTGCACTGGGCCTTTGCACTATGCACTTAGGCCCAGTGCACAGTGAGTCTTCTTTTCCTTTCTTTTCCTTTCTATTTTCCCTTTTATTTTATTCTGTTTATTTAGTTCTCCTGTACTTTGCCTTTAGTTTAGGTAGCAAATGAATTTTGGTGAACTTGAAATTTGGCACATAAATATTGGGTCATACAATTGAGTTGCACACGAAATTTCAAGTCATTTTGAAAAGGATTAATATTTGTTTACTTTTAAAAGGTTAATTTAAATGTTCTTTGTGCCTATTTTAATTATCTTAGAGGCATATAAACATTCCCAAAATGTTGTTTATTGTTTGTTAATTTGTTAGTGAATATTTACAACCTTTTGAACATTTTTAATTCACTGCTTTATGAAATTATAATTTGACTTGTTATTTTGAATATGAATTTGATCTTAGTTTGAGACAAGTGAGGTTTACCAAAATTTTAATTATAATGACATGGCATGATTAACAAGGGTTTACTGTAGCTTAACTATCGGGGTGTCACAACTTCGTGATGAACTATAATATGCAAGGGGTGGATAAGACGATCCCCGAGCTCTTCACAATGCTAAAGGCTGCGGAGGTAGAAATCAAGAAAGAGCATCAAGTGTTGATGGTCAACAAGACCACCAGTTTCAAGAAAAAGGGTAAAGGGAAGAAGGGGAACTTCAAGAAGAACAACAAGCAAGTTGCTGCTCAAGTGAAGAAGCCCAAGTCTGGACCTAAGCCTAAGACTGAGTGCTTCTACTACAAAGGGACTGGTCACTAGAAGCGGAACTGCACCAAGTATTTGGCGAAGAAGAAGGATGGCAAAGTGAAAGGTATATTTGATATACATGTTATTGATGTGTACCTTACTAATGCTCACAGTAGCGCATGGGTATTTGATACTAGATTTGTTGCTAATATTTGCAACTTGAAACAGGGGCTACGGATTAAGCGAAGATTGGCTAAGGACAAGGTGACGATGCATGTGGAAATGGATCGAAAGTCGATGTGATCGTCGTTGGCATGCTACCTCTACATCTACCTTCGGGATCAGTTTTAGACCTAAATAATTGTTACTTGGTGCCAGCGTTGAGCATGAACATTATATCTGGATCTTGTTTGATGCGAGATGGTTATTCATTTAAATCAGAGAATAATGTCTGTTCTATTTATATGAATAATATCTTATATGGTCATGCACCCTTGATGAGTGGTCTGTTTTTACTAAATCTTGGTAGTAGTGATACACATATTCATAGTATAGAAGCCAAAAGGTATAAGTTTAATAATGATAATGCAACTTATTTGTGGCACTACCATTTAGGTCATATTGGTGTAAAGCACATGAAGAAACTCCATGTCGATGGGCTTTTGGAATCACTTGATTATGAATCACTTGATGCTTGCGAACCATGCCTCATGGGCAAGATGACTAAGACTCCATTCTCCGGAACAATGGAGCGAGCAACAGACTTATTGGAAATAATATATACTGATGTATGCGGTCTGATGAGTGTTGATGCTCGCGGCGGGTATCGTTATTTTCTTACCTTCACAGATGATTTGAGCAGATATGGGTATATCTACTTGATGAAACATAAGTCTGAAACATTTGAAAAGTTCAAAGAATTTCAGAGTGAAGTGGAAAATCATTGTAACAAGAAAATTAAGTTTCTACTATCCGATCGTGGAGGTGAATATTTGAGTTATGAGTTTGGTCTTCATTTGAAACAATGCGGAATAGTTTCTCAACTCACGCCACCTGGAACACCACAATGTAGTGGTGTGTCCGAACATCGTAACCGCACTTTATTAGATATTGTGCAATCTATGATGTCTCTCACTGATTTACCTCTATCATTTTGGGGTTATGCTTTAGAGACAGCTGCATTCATGTTAAATAGGGCACCATCAAAATCCGTTGAGACGCCACCTTATGAAGTATGGTTTGGCAAGAAACCCAAGTTGTCATTTCTTAAAGTTTGGGGATGCGATGCTTATGTGAAAAAGCTTCAACCTAATAAGCTCGAACCCAAATTGGAGAAATGTGTCTTCATAGGATACCCAAAGGAGACTGCTGGGTACACCTTCTATCACAGATCCGAAGGCAAGATATTCGTTGCTAAGAATGGATCCTTTCTAGAGAAGGAGTTTCTCTCGAAAGAAGTGAGTGGGAGGAAAGTAGAACTTGACGAGGTAATTGTACCTACTCCCTTATTAGAAAGTAGTTCATCACTGAAATCAGTTCCAGTGATTCCTACCAGTAAGTGAGGAAGCTAATGATGATGATCGTGAAACTTTTGATCAAGTTACTACCAACCTCGTAGGTCAACCAGAGTAAGATCCACACTAGAGTGGTACGGTAATCCCGTTCTGGAAGTCATGTTACTTGACCATGATGAACCTATGAACTATCTGGAAGCAATGATGAGCCCAGATTCCGCAAAATGGCTTGAGGCCATGAAATCTGAGATGGGATCGATACGTCTCTGTCGTATCTACTTTTCCAAACACTTTTGCCCTTGTTTTTGGACTCTAACTTGCATGATTTGAATGGAACTAACCCGGACTGATGCTGTTTTCAGTAGAATTGCCATGGTGTTATTTATGTTCAGAAACAAAAGTTCTCGGAATGACCTGAAACTTCACGGAACGTCTATTTGGAAATAATAAAAAATCCTTGCAAAAGATGAAGACCAGGGGGGCCACACCCTAGCCACGAGGGTGGGGGCGCGCCCAGCATGCCCCCTACCTCGTGGGCCCCCTGGAGCTCCTCTGACCTCAACTCCAACTCTATATATTTGCTTTCGGGGAGAAAAAAATCAGAGAGAAGGAATCATCGCGTTTTACGATACGGAGCCGCTGCCAAGCCCTAAAACCTCTCGGGAGGGCTGATTTGGAGTCCGTTCGGGGCTCCGGAGAGGGGAATCCGTCGCCATCGTCATCATCAACCTTCTTCCATCACCAATTTCATGATGCTCACCGCCGTGCGTGAGTAATTCCATCATAGGCTTGCTGGACGGTGATGGGTTGGATGAGATTTATCATGTAATCGAGTTAGTTTTGTTAGGGTTTGATCCCTAGTATCCACTATGTTCTGAGATTGATGTTGCTATGACTTTTCTATGCTTAATGCTTGTTACTAGGGCCCGAGTGCCATGATTTCAGATCTGAACCTATTATGTTTTCATCAATATATGAGAGTTCATGATCCTATCTTGCAAGTCTATAGTCACCTACTATGTGTTATGATCCGGCAACCCCGAAGTGACAATAATCGGGACCACTCCCGGTGATGACCGTAGTTTGAGGAGTTCATGTATTCACTATGTGTTAATGCTTTGGTCCGGTACTCTATTAAAAGGAGGCCTAATATCCCTTAGTTTCCGCTAGGACCCCGCTGCCACGGGAGGGTAGGACAAAAGATGTCATGCAAGTTCTTTCCATAAGCACGTATGACCATTTACGGAATACATGCCTACATTATATTGACGAAGTGGAGCTAGTGTCATATCACCCTAAGATTATGAATTAAAATTCAAGATCATGAATGCTTTGCTTTATGTGATTTGGGTGCTAGTGTTTCCACGATTCCAAAAACTTTGTGTGATGTGTTAGGTTTCCATGAATTTGATGATTGTTCTTTAAATTTGCACCTCGTGGATTCCACTATTAAGAAACCTATGGGAAGGATTAATGATGTTCTTATTGTTGCAAATAGGAATTATGTGCCTGTAGATTTCATTGTTCTTGAAATAGATTGCAATCCTTCATGTCCTATTATTCTTGGTAGACCTTTCCTTAGAACGATTGGTGCAATTATTGATATGAAAGAAGGAAACATTAGATTCCAATTTCCATTAAGGAAAGGCATGGAACACTTTCCTAAAAAGAAAATTAAATTACCTTATGAATCTTTTATGAGAGCCACTTATGGATTGCATACCAAAGATGACAATACCTAGATCTATTCTTGTTTTTATGCCTAGCTAGGGGCGTTAAACGATATCGCTTGTTGGGAGGCAACCCAATTTTATTTTTGTTTATTGCTTTTTGGTTCTGTTTAGTAATAAATAATTCGTATAGATTCTGTTTAGATGTGGTTTTATGCTTTTAATTAGTGTTTGTGCCAAGTAGAACCTTTGGGAAGACTTGGGAGAAGTTTATGTGATCTTGCTGTAAAAACAGAAACTTTAGCGCTCACTAGATTTGCTGCAATGTTTTACTGAAGAGTGCGATTAGGTTGATTCTTTTTGAAGATGATTAATAGACAAATTCCTCACGTCCAGAAATTTATTTCAGAATTTTTGGGGTTAGATAAGTATTCTAAACCTACAAATTACTACAGACTGTTCTGTTTTTGACAGATTCTGTTTTTCGTGTGTTGTTTGCTTATTTTGATGAATCTATGGCTAGTATCGGGGGGTATGAACCATAGAGAAGTTGTAATACATTAGGTTTAACACCAATATAAATAAATAATGAGTTCATTACACTAACTTGAACTGGTGGTTTGTTTTCTTATACTAACAGAGCTCATGAGATTTTCTGTTGAGTTTTGTGTTGTGAAGTTTTCAAGTTTTGGGTAAAGATTTGATGGATTTTGGAATAAGGAGTGGCAAGAGCCAAAGATTGGGTATGACCAAGGCACCCCAAGGTAATATTCAAGGACAACCAAGATCCTAATCTTGAGGATGCCCCGGAAGGCATCCCCTCTTTCGTCTTCGTCCATCGGTAACTTTACTTGATGCTATATTTTTATTCACCACATGATATGTGTTTTGCTTGGAGCGTCTTGTATGATTTGAGTCTTTGATTTTTAGTTTACCACAATCATACTTGTTGTACACACTTTTTGGAGAGACACACATGAATCGGAATTTATTAGAATACTCTATGTGCTTCACTTATATCTTTTGAGCTAGATAATTTTGCTCTATGTGCTTCACTTATATCTTTAAGAGCACGGTGGTGGTTTTATTTTATAGAAATTATTGATCTCTCATGCTTCACTTATATCATTTTTAGAGTCCTTTAGAACAGCATGGTAATTTTCTTTGGCTATAAAATTAGTCCTAATATAATAGGCATCCAAGATGGGTATAATAAAAACTATCATAAAAAGTGCGTTTAATACTATGAGAATTTTGATACTTGATGATTGTTTTGACATATGAAGATGGTGATATTAGAGTCGTGCTAGTTGAGTAGTTGCGAATTCGAGAGATACTTGTGTTAAAGTTTGTGATTCCCGTAGCATGCACGTATGGTGAACCGTTATGTGAAGAAGTCGGAGCATTATTTATTTATTGATTGTCTTCCTTATGAGTGGCGGTCGGGGACGAGCGATGGTATTTTCAAACCAATCTACCCACCTAGGAGCATGTGCGTAGTAATTTGTTTCAATAACTAATAGATTTTTTCAATAAGTATGTGAGTTCTTTATGAGTAATGTTGAGTCCATGGATTATACGCACTGTCACCCTTCCACCATTGCTAGCCTCTCTAGTACCGCACAACTTTCGCCGGTACCATAAACCAACCATATACCTTCCTCAAAACAGCCACCATACCTACCTATTATGGCATTTCCATAGCCATTCCGAGATATATTGCTATGCAACTTACCACCATTTCGTTTGTTATGACACGCTTCATCATTGTCATATTGCTTTGCATGATCATGTAGTTGACATCGTATTTGTGGCAAAGCCACCGTTCATAATTTTTCATACATTTCACTCACGAGTCATTACACATCCCGGTAAACCGCCGAAGGCATTCACATAGAGTCATATTTTGTTCTAAGTATTGAGTTGTAATTTTTCGAGTTGTAAGTAAATAAAAGTGTGATGATCATCATTATTAGAGCATTGTCCCATGTGAGGAAAGGATGATGGAGACTATGATTCCCCCACAAGTCGGGATGAGACTCCGGACGAAAAAAAGAGAAAGGCCATAAAAAAGAGAAGTCCCAAAAAATGAGAGAAAAAGAGAGAAGGGACAATGTTACTATCCTTTTACCACACTTGTGCTTCAAAGTAGCACCATGATCTTCATGATAGAGAGATTCTCCTATGTTGTCACTTTCATATACTAGTGGGAATTTTACATTATAGAACTTGGCTTGTATATTCCAATGATGGGCTTCCTCAAAATGCCCTAGGTCTTCATGAGCAAGCAAGTTGGATGCACACCAACTTAGTTCTTTTGTTGAGCTTTCATACACTTATAGCTTTAGTGCATCCGTTGCATGGCAATCCCTACTCACTCACATTGATATCTATTGATGGGCATCTCCATAGCCCGTTGATACACCTAGTTGATGTGAGACTATCTTCTCCTTTTTGTCTTCTCCACAACCACCATTCTATTCCACCTATAGTGCTATGTCCATGGCTCACGCTCATGTATTGCGTGAAGATTGAAAAAGTTTGAGAACATCAAAAGTATGAAACAATTGATTGGCTTGTCATCAAGGTTGTGCATGATTTAAATATTTTGCATGGTGAAGATGGAGCATAGCCAGACTATATGATTTTGTACGGATAACTCTCTTTGGCCATGTTATTTTGAGAAGACATGATTGCTTTGCTAGTATGCTTGAAGTATTATTATTTTTATGTCAATATTAAACTTTTGTCTTGAATCTTTCGAATCTGAACATTCACACCACAATAAAGAAAATTGCATTAAGAATTATGCTAGGTAGCATCCCACATCAAAAATTCTGTTTTTATCATTTACCTACTCGAGGACGAGCAGGAATTAAGCTTGGGGATGCTTGATACGTCTCCAACGTATCTATAATTTTTGATTGTTCCATGCTATTATATTATATGTTTTGGATGTTTAATGGGCTTTAATGTACCTTTTTATATTATTTTTGGGACTAACCTACTAACCAAAGGCCTAGTGCAAATTGCTGTTTTTTTTGCCTATTTCAGTGTTTCGCAGAAAAGGAATATTAAACGGAATGAAACCTTCGGGAGAGTTATTTTTGGAACAAACTTGATCCAAGAGACTTGGAGTGGACGTCAAGAAAGAAGCAAGGAGGCCACGAGGCAGGGAGGCGCGCCCAGGGGGGTAGGCATGCCCCCACCCTCGTGGGCCCCTCGCAGCTCCACCAACGTACTTCTTCCTCCTATATATACCCATATACCCTGAAAACATCCAGGAGGACCACGAAACCCTATTTCCACAGCCGCAACCTTCTGTACCCGTGAGATCCCATCTTGAGGCCTTTTCCGGCGCTCTGCCGGAGGGGGAATCGATCACGGAGGGCTTCTACATCAACACCATAGCCTCTCCGATGATGTGTGAGTAGTTTACCACAAACCTTGGGGTCCATAGTTATTAGCTAGATGGCTACTTCTCTCTCTTTGGATCTCAATACAAAGTTCTCCTCCATTCTCTTGGAGATCTATTCGATGTAATTCTTTTTGTGGTGTGTTTGTCGAGATCCAATGAATTGTGAGTTTATGATCAAGATTATCTATGAACAATATTTGATTCTTATCTGAAATCTTTTATGCATGATTTAAATATCTTTGCAAGTCTCTTCGAATTATCAGTTTGGTTTGGCCTACTAGATTGATCTTTCTTGCAATGGGAGAAGTGCTTAGCTTTGGGTTCAATCTTGCGGTGTCCTTTCCCAGTGACAGCAGGGGCAGCAAGGCACGTATTGCATTGTTGCCATCGAGGATAAAAAGATGGGGTTTATATCATATTGCTTGAGTTTATCCCTCTACATCATGTCATCTTGCCTAATGCGTTACTTTATTCTTATGAACTTAATACTCTAGATGCATGCTGGATAGCGGTCGATGTGTGGAGTAATAGTAGTAGATGCAGAATCGTTTCAGTCTACTTGTCGCAGACGTGATGCCTATATACATGATCATGCCTAGATATTCTCATAACTATGTGCTTTTCTATCAATTGCTCGACAGTAATTTGTTCATCCACCATAGAATTTGCTATCTTGAGAGAAGCCACTAGTGAAACCTATGGCCCCCGGGTCTATCTTCCATCATATTATTTTCCTATCAACTTGCTATTTCTATTTTTGCAATCTTTATTTTCTAATCTATAAAACAAAAATACCAAAAATATTTATCTTATTATCTTTATCAGATCTCACTTTCATAAGTGACCGTGAAGGGATTAACAACCCCTTTATCAGGTTGGTTGTGAGGTTCTTGTTTGTTTGTGCAGGTACGAGGGACTTGCGTGTAGTCTCCTACTGGATTGATACCTTGGTTCTAAAGAACTGAGGGAAATACTTACGCTACTATGCTGCATCACCCTTTCCTCTTCAAGGGAAAACCAACGCAAGCTCAAGAGGTAGGAGTGGTGGTCGGGGACAAGCGATGGTCTTTTCCTACCAATCTATCCCCCTAGGAGCATGCGCGTAATACTTCGCTTTGATAACTAATAGATTTTTGCAATAAGTATGTGAGTTCTTTATGACTAATGTTGAATCCATGGATTATACGCACTCTCACCCTTCCACCATTGCTAGCCTCTCTAGTACCGCGCAACTTTCGCCGGTACCATAAACTGACCATTTACCTTCCTTAAAACAGCTACCATACCTACCTATTGTAGCATTTTCATAACCATTCCGAGATATATTGCCATGCAACTTTCCACTATTTCATTTATTATGACACGCTCCATCATTGCCATATTGGTTTGCATGATCATGTAGTTGACATCGTATTTGTGGCAAAGCCACCTTTATAATTCTTTCATGCATGTCACTCATGAGTCTTTGCACATCCTGGTACACCGTCGGAGGCATTCACATAGAGTCATATTTTGTTCTAAGTATCGAGTTGTAATTCTTGAGTTGTAAGTAAATAAAAGTGTGATGATCATCATTATTAGAACATTGTCCCATGTGAGGAAAGGATGATGGAGACTATGATTCCCCACAAGTTGGGATGAGACTCCGGACAAAAAATTAAAAATAAAAAGAAAAAAAGAGGCCATAAAAAAGAGAGAGAAAAGTTTAATATTGACATACAAACAATAATACTTCAAGCATACTAATCAAGCAATTATGTCTTCTCAAATTAACATGGCCTAAGAAAGCTATCCCTACAAAATCATATAGTCTGGCTATGATCTATCTTCATCACACAAAATATTTAAATCATGCACAACCCCGATGACAAGCCAAGCAATTGTTTCATACTTTTGATGTTCTCAAACTTTTTCAATCTTCACGCAATACATGAGCGTGAGCCATGGATATAGCACTATAGGTGGAATGGAATGGTGGTTGTGGAGAAGACAAAATGGAGAAGATAGTCTCACATCAACTAGGCGTATCAACGGGCTATGGAGATGCCCATCAATAGATATTAATGTGAGTGATTAGGGATTGCCATGCAATGGATGCACTAGAGCTATAAATGTATGAAAGCTCAACAAAAGAAACTAAGTGGGTGTGCATCCAACTTGCTTGCTCACGAAGACCTAGGGAATTTTGAGGAAGCCCATCATTGGAATATACAAGCCAAGTTCTATAATGAAAAACTCCCACTAGTATATGAAAGTGACAACAAAAGAGACTCTCTATCATGAAGATCATGGTGCTACTTCGAAGCACAAGTGTGGAAAAAGGATAGTAGCATTGCCCCTTCTCTATTTTTCTCTCATTTATTTGGGCCTTTTCTCTTTTTTTATGGCCTCTTTTTTTCTTTTTTTAATTTTTCGTCCGGAGTCTCATCCCGACTTGTGGGGAATCATAGTCTCATCCCGACTTTCATGGCTATGGAAATGCCATAATAGGTAGGTAGGGTGGCTGTTTTGAAGAAGGTATATGGTGGGTTTATGGTACCGACGAAAGTTGTGCGGTACTAGAGAGGCTAGCAATGGTGGAAGGGTGAGAGTGTGTATAATGCATGGACTCAACATTAGTCATAAAGAACTCACATACTTATTGCAAAAATTTATTAGTTATTGAAACAAAGTACTACGCGCATGCTCCTACGGGGATAGATTGGTAGGAAAGGACCTCGCTCGTCCCCGACCGCCACTCATAAGGAAGACAATCAATAAAAAAATCATGCTCCGACTTCATCACATAATGGTTCACTATACGTGCATGCTACGGGAATCACAGACTTTAGAACAAGTATTTCCCAAATTCACAACTACTCAACTAGCATAACTCTAATATCACCATCTTCATATCTCAAAACAATCATCAAGTATCAAACGTATCATATTATTCAATGCACTTTTTATGATAGTTTTTATTATACCCATCTTGGATGCTTATCATATTACGACTAATTTTATAACCAAAGCAAATTACCATGCTGTTCTAAAGGACTCTCAAAATAATATAAGTGAAGCATGAGGGATCAATAATTTCTATAAAATAAAACCACCACCGTTCTCTAAAAGATATAAGTGAAGCACTAGAGCAAAATTATCTAGCTCAAAAGATATAAGTGAAGCACATAGAGTATTCTAATAAATTCCAATTCATGTGTGTCTCTCCCAAAAGGTGTGTAAAGCAAGGATTATTGTGGTAAACTAAAAAGCAAAGACTCAAATCATACAAGACGCTCCAAGCAAAACACATATCATGTGGTTAATAAAAATATAGCCTCAAGTAAAGTTACCGATAGAAGAAGACGAAAGAGGGGATGCCTTCCGGGGCATCCCCAAGCTTAGGATTTTGGTTGTCCTTGAATTTTATCTTGGGGTGCCTTGGGAATCCCTAAGCTTAGGCTCTTAACACTCCTTATTCCATAATCCATCAAATCTTTACCCAAAACTTGAAAACTTCACACCACAAAACTTAAACAGAAAATCTCATGAGCTCCGTTAGTATAAGAAAACAAATCACCAGTTAAGGTACTGTAATGAACTCATTCTTTATTTATGTTGGTTTTAAACCTACTGTATTACAACTTCTCTATGGTTCATAACCTCCGATACTAGCCATAGATGCATCAAAATAAGCAAACAACACGCGAAAAATAGAATCTGTCAAAAACCGAACAGTCTGAAGTAATCTGTAGGTTTAGAATACTTCTGTGACCCCAAAAATTCTAAAATAAATTTCTGGACGTGAGGAATTTATCTATTAATCATCTTCAAAAAGAATCAACCTAATCGCACTCTCCAGTAAAAAATGGCAGCAAATCTCGTGAGCGCTAAAGCTTCAGTTTTTTACAGCAAGATCTCAAAGACTTTCCCCAAGTCTTCCCAAAGGTTCTACTTGGCACAAACACTAATTAAAAGCATAAAACCACATCTAAACAAAGGATGGATGAATTATTTATTACTAAACAGAACCAAAAAGCAAGAAACAAAAATAAAATTGGGTTGCCTCCCAACAAGCGCTATCGTTTAACGCCCCTAGCTAGGCATAAAAGCAAGGATAGATCTAGGTATTGCCATTATAATGATAAGGTAAATCGCGAGAACTCATCCCATACTCCCTACGTTCAGCAACAAGCTTTCTTTGTGGCAAACAAAAGTAATCATAAGGGCTAAATTTAATAGGGCAAAAGTCCCCAAGTATAACATCCCAAATTTCCAATTTGGAATGTTTTACACTTATTAGCTAAGCATCTATGCATATTGTTTGAAATTGAGTGGCATTTCGAAATTTCAGAGGCAATTGAGTTTTATTTGAACTTAAATTTGAATTTGTCAATTGAAATTTATTTCAATAATACCTGACAAATACTTGTGCAAAAGTATGAGAGGAGCAAACATGACACTCCAAAAAAAATGTCACAAGAGGCCATACAGCTTGACAGTGATCTGACTTATGAGGAGAAACCCGTCAGAATTCTCGAGACTGCGAACAGAGTTACCCGCACCAAGATCATCAAGTTTTGCAAGGTTCTGTGGATCCACCACTCCGAGGAGGAAGCCACCTGGGAGCGAGAAGAAGATCTCTGTCGAGACCACCCACACCTATTTGCTAGCCAACCCGAATCTCGAGGGCGAGATTCATCTTAAGGTGGGTAGGTTTGTAACATCCCAAATTTCCAATTTGGAATGTTTTACACTTATTAGCTAAGCATCTATGCATATTGTTTGAAATTGAGTGGCATTTGGAAATTTCAGAGGCAATTGAGTTTTATTTGAATTTTAATTTGGCAATTGAAATTTATTTCAAAAATACCTGACAAATACTTGTGCGAAAGTATGAGAGGAGCAAACATGACACTCCAAAAAAATGCCAGAAGAAAATATTGCCAAAAAGTTTGAATTCAAATTTGAATTTATTTGGAATTTGCATAAAATGTTTTTTGTTGTTTGTGTTTTGCCTCTGGAAAAATGTTCACGTTGTAGGATTTATTTTTTTGATTTTATTGATATATATATATATATGTCCTATATAAAAATACTATATGTTTCTCTATAATTAGTTTTCTCTCTCTGAGGTATTTCAAAATAAAAAAAGGAAAAAGACCCAGGCGCGAGCCAGGCCAACCGGCCCAGTCAATGCCCGAGCCACAGCCCACCAGCGCCGAGCCAGCCTGCTCCCGCCGCACCGCGCCGACCCCGTTCTGATCGGCCGCCCGGTCGCTCTCCCTCTCTCTCGATCTCCCTCTCCCTCACTCACCCGTCAGCCCCGCCCTCATCCCTAACCCCACGCTCATGAAACCGAACTAGAGCACGTCCACAGCGCACCGCGGTTTCGATCTTCCTGGGATCGTGATCCCGCGTAGACCCCTCACCCACGCTTATGCCCTATATAAACCCCTCATCCTCCTCTCTCGATCCCCCTAAAACCCTAAGCTCAACTCCACCTGTAGCTCGCGCCCTCGCCAACCGCATCTCACCGCCGCCGCCTCGGTTCGCCGCCGCTTCTGCCATCGGTGAGCATCCCCCTTGCTTCCAAGCTACACCACCCGAACCGACTGTTCCCCGCGCACCTCGTTGACACCATCTCATCACCCAGGGATCGCCGGAGCCGCCGCTTTGAGCATCAACACCCGTCGCCGAAGTTGGAGCTCACCAGGAGCTCTGTCGAGCTCGTGCCACTCACCACCGTCGCCCTCGACCGCCACTGAGACCACCACCATCTCCACCTAGCTCCGCCGCAAAGCCCCGACACCACTGCCTTCCTCCCCGACGACCGGAGCCGCCGCACCGCCGCCGTTGTTTTGTCCGTCGCCGCCGACCGCTGTAAGCCTGAGCTCCTCTCCGCCGTTCGATCTTCCATCAACGCGTTAGAATAGAACTAGTGAAGGGGTACGGTTTTTCTTTAGTAGATCGGTTTTAGTTTCGGTTCAATTCAATTTAGATTGGTTTACTGAATTGCGGTTTAGTTATACAGGCCGATCGGGTTATTCTTTTTAGCCGTAGACATATTAGCCTATTCAATGCATGCGCACTATTTAGTTTCAGATCGCCCACTTTTTCGGCCCGTTAGCGTGTTAGTTTCTTTTAGTTTTATTTTCGTTTCTGTTTTAAAACAAAATAGTTCCAATCTTGAAAAATCTATATCTTTTAGGTTATTTATTACTTTTAGTTGATTCTTTTTTTGTTAGTGTACAAATTTCCTATAGTTTCTGTAGAAAATAGATTCGACCATGTTTTAGTTTGTAAAAATAGTTTTATTTTAGGTTTAGTCAGATTAGTATTTCTGCTATAATTTGAGTTAGGATTTTTTTAGTTATTCTTTTTGTCACTACTTTGTTTTAACCTTGCCTGGCGGTAGGATTAATTTGGGTATTTATAGATTTTATTAAAAAATAGTTTTACTCGAAAACAAGCTTTTCTAGTTTTGTTAGCTTGCTGCTGTTTTATGTTGTTCTAGTTATTTTTAAAATTTTATTTTACCTCTATTGTTTTTTATTTCAAATTTGTTTCTATAGTTTTAGAATGTGAAATTTTATTGACAGAAAAATAAAATGTTTATTTTATTTTCTTGCTAGTTGTTGGTTTGGAGTTCTTCGAGTTTTCTTTGGTTTTGGTTTGATTGCTTTTGTGTGATTTATGTTAGCATGTTGTTATGTTAATGTGATTGCATGTTTGTATGCTTATATGATTACTGTTTGCTTCGATAGAATTTTCGAAGTGCGAAGCTTGCTATCACGAGTCACTAGCGTTTGAAGACCGTCAGCCAGGGAAGTCATTGGATCATGTTTTACAATACCCATGATTTTGTTGCATTAGAATTATTCCTCCCACCATGCATGCAGTAGGAGAATCTTAAGTTATGTTCTTGAGTAGTATCATGAGGTAGGATGAACCCAATTCCCTTGTTATCATTGCCCCGGATGATGTAGTTTATTTTGCTATGCTCGTAGACGGGGTTGGTTGAGGGATTCATAAGGGAGATGTGAGAGTCAAGATGATGACAACCCCATGACTTCAAGCTCAAGATGGACTTCAAATTCACTACTGGGTGGAGGACGGTTGACGGGCACCCTGGAGCAACCAGCGGATGGCCGGGATGCATGGAGAAGCGCCATGACATCTTGCGGAAAGCTTCACCCAGCCACGAAGAGACATATGGATACACCATGACCGGAAGCTTACCTATGCAGCCGCAATCCATTATGGGCTCTGGCTGGGTTGACCTTAGGCGTGACTCAAGACGGACGGTGCCAGCAGATGTAGAAGAACGGTAGGACATGGATGGGCACCAGCAGTGCCCAGAGAAACTCTATGGAAGACCCTGTTTCGTTCGTCCTGTCTTCAAACACCAGGCAGTGCAAGGACATAAAGGAGGGAACGATTCTTGCGGGTAAAGTGCACAAGACTCTGCAGAGTAGAAATCTAATCGATTAGCCGTGTCCTCGGTTACGGACATTTGAGCCTCTGGAATTGGAGTATTTAGGAAAAGTCAACACCGAACTTAATAAATTAATTGAGGGGTTATTTAATAATTGGGAATGAGACATTGGTTGGCGGAACCATCTCATTAACAACCAACATTTTGTAGTAATTGCAAGCAAGTCCTTTGTTGTAGGGAGAAACTGGCATTTTCGCAAAAACATAAAACTTAGAGCCCCACAGCCAAAATTGCATATAGTGTTATCATTATTATTTGTTGTTCTCTCTATGACTTGCCGGCATATTCAAAATGCTGACCTACACGGCTGCAACGTCTCATGTTGCAGAGGAGTTTTCTGACCAGGAGTGAGGCTACGATCTATGCTCGGTGATTGCCCTATGGAGTCGAATGGACTCGCTTATCGTCTATGCTTCCACAACTTTATTTAGTTTATTTCTCATGAGTTATTTATTATGATGTAATAAAGACTCGATATGAGAATCGTGTAATAAATTCAGGTGTGATTGAACTTTGAATCTTTGCATCAATGTACTGTGTGCCAGCATGATCTTGGGATGGTACAGCTACATAGAGACTTGACCGATTTCGGGTCGGGTCGCTACAGAGATGGTATCAGCGCACATGCTGACTGTAGGTTGTAACCCCTAGGATCGGAAAGCCATAGGAAGAAACTATTTTATTTTATGTCCTTATCATTCCGTAATTCTCCCATGTTCATTTCTGACTTCTCTCTGATTTCAACATTCTAGATGGCCATCAAGTTCATCCTAGTTCTGCTCCCGGAGTTTTGCCAACCAGATGAGACAATGCTTTTCGGCAGGAGGCTGGTCCAGATCACCAAGGAATTGAAGATTGCTCTGTCGTGTATCACCGAGACCCCTATCATGGCATTTCCAGAAGACCGTCGCTATAGGATTAAGGTACACATACCAGGGAGGACTTTCGGAAGTCTCTCGACGCCCGTTGACTTCAGGTTCACTGCTCCCACTTGGATCCTCGGGAGAGACATAGCAGTTCATAGTGCACTTGGACGCATCCAGGAGGAATACATGGACGAGCTTGTTGGATCAGACCACACCATGATTTCTCGCAGGACTGCAGATGGAGAGATCATCCGCACCATAGATGATGACTCCGTTCGCTCATATGTCCAAGACTTGGAGGCTCACATCAGGGCTCTAGAGATTCAGATGCGCGGGAGCTTGAAGACGGTCCAAAAGTTGCATCTTCATGAAATTGAACTAGAGGATGCAGCATGTGAAGCCCACTATGAGCATGAGGATGAAGTCAAGGATTTCATGGAGAGAGTCGACAAGCTGAAGATTGATGTTGTCGCAATAGAGGAGAAGATGGACCTAGGAGAAGACCTTTTTTCGAGTGGAGATAATGGATCCCTCGCGAGCAATGACAAGGATTATGAAGAGAGCTCCACCGAAGGAAGCCGCAAGAGGAGGCGCCGCACCAGAGGACGCCGCAGCAGAGGACGCAAGGATAATTGATGAAGACATTTAGTCGACCGCCATGTTATTTTAGTTTATTTTATTTTTTGTCGATCAGTTAGGCCGTTATTTTCGATTAGCCATGAGATTTTGTAATCCGGGATTGAACCTTGTTTGAGATGAATGAATAAATGATTGGTGTGATTATGTTTGTGCATTCAATTGGGTAGTGTTATTTCTTCATTAGACCCTTGTTCTATTCTAATTTCTTATCCACTCCAAAACACTAGATGCCTCCGAGACGTGACCCCGGTTTCACTTTCCCGCCAGAGCTCACCTAGCTGATTCAACAGCAGAATGCCTTAATGCAAATGCTCATCCAAAACCAAGGCAACAACAACAACAATCCACCGCCACCACCCCCTGTCGATAACCTGACCCAGTTCATAAGGTTGAATCCGCCGGTGTTCTCTAGTAGCATCGAGCCGATTGTAGCTGATGATTGGCTCCGCAAGATCGGACGGGAGCTAGCAAATGCTGAATGCACAGATGCTAAGAAGGTGCATTTTGCCGCACATTAACTAGATGGACCTGCAGCCTCTTGGTGGGAGAACTACACCGCCACTTATCCTGTCGCCACCATGACATGGGATCAGTTCCAGCAAGCTTTCCGCACCGCTTATGTCTCAGCTGGAGCCATGAGTCTGAAGAAGCGTGAATTCCACAACTTACGCCAGGGGAACCGTACCGTGGGGCAGTATGTGGATGAGTTCAGCAAATTATCTCGCTATGTCCCAGATGATGTGGCCACATATGCCGCAAAGCAGGAGAAGTTTCTCGAGGGACTCAATGATGAGCTGGGAATGCAGCTAATGGTGGCTACCTTCAACAACTACCAGGAGCTGGTATACAAGGCCACTATACTTGAAGGCATGCAGCAGCAGATTGAAAGCCGCAAGCGGAAATATGGCCAGGGAAAGTACAACTCCGGAGCTCAGCAGAAGCCCCGCTATGCCCCATACTCGGGAGGACATACCCATCACACCCATGGAGGACATAATCATGGAGGACATAACCATGGAGGACATAACCATGGAGGGAATGGGAACAACCGCAACCACGACAACAACTCCAAGTCAGGCAATGGCAACCAGCACCATCCTACTCCGACTCAGAAGGATCTGAGTCATATCACCTATTTCAAGTGCCAGAAGACAGGACACTATGCCACCGATTGTCCGGAGGCCAAGCAGAGGAATGGAAATGACAATGGCAATGGAAGCTCAGCAAAGAAGCCCAATCCTTTTCCTCGTGCCCAGGTGAACCACATCGACGTGGAGGACGTCTATGATCAGCCAGAAACTATGGTTGGTAAGTTTTTATTAAATTCACGTCCAGTATTGGTACTCTTTGATTCTGGTGCAACGCATTCATTTATATCAAGGGTAGTTATGGAAAAGTACGGGTTGCCCACTAGAACCCTTAGAACCCCTCTTCAGGTCACTTCCCCAGGAGGAGAGATGACGGCAGGCTTAGGCTGTCATTCGACCCTCAGCATCGGAAATCATGATTTTCCCGTAGACCTCGTAGTATTGGAATCCCAGGGATTGGGCGTGATCCTAGGCATGGACTGGTTGACAAAGTTTGAAGGGAATATCGACTGTGCCCACAAGACGATTTTGCTCACCACCCCGGAGCAGAAGAGGATCAAGTATGTATCCAGACGCACACCGATGAAGAATCGGGTGAATTCCCTCATGGGAGTTGTTCAGGAGGAAGTGCCTGTAGTACAAGATTTTCCGAATGTATTTCCAGAGGAATTACCAGGAATGCCACCGGACAGAGAAATAGAATTTTTGATCGAGTTATTACCTGGCACGGCGCCAATATCCAAGAGACCTTATTGGATGCCCCCAAATGATTTGGAAGAGATCAAGAAGCAGATCAAGGAATTATTGGAGAAAGGATATATTCGCCCAAGTTCGTCACCTTGGGGACCCCCAGTTCTTTTGGTAGAGAAGAAGGATGGAACCCTGAGAATGGTTGTGGATTATCGTTCATTGAACGACGTGACCATCAAGAATAAGTACCCCATGCCGATGATTAATGATTTATTTGATCAGCTAGTCGGAGCCAAAGTATTCTCCAAGATTGATCTTCGATCAGGGTATCATCAGCTGAAGATTCGTGAACAGGATATACCCAAAATAACTTTCACCACCAGGTATGGTTTATATGAGTATACTGTCATGTCATTCGGATTGACTAATGCCCCTGCGTATTTCATGAGCATGATGAAAAAGGTATTTATGGAATATCTGGGCAAGTTTGTCGTAGTGTTCATCAATGACATGTTGGTTTTAACCAAGAGCGAGGAAGAGCACAAGGAACATCTGCGTCTAGTTCTGGAGAAACTCCAAGAACATCAGTTATATGCCAAGTTCAGCAAATGTGAATTTTGGTTGAAGGAAGTCGGATTCCTCAGACATGTTATTTCAGGAGAAGGAATAGCAGTCGACCCCACCAAGGTTGAATCGGTCACCAACTGGCAGTCCCCCACCTCAGTCAAGGAGATCGCAGTTTTCTCGGACTTGCAGGGTATTGTCGGAGATTTATTGAGAATTTCTCCAAGATTGCTAAGCCCATGACGGAGCTGTTGAAGAAGGGAACTAAGTACGTTTGGACCGAGGATTGTGAAGCCAGTTTTTAGGAGCTGAAGAAACATCTGGTTATAGCCCCAGTGCTCATTTTGCCGGACATACACAAGGATTACCAGGTATATTGTGATGCTTCTCGTCAAGGACTCGCAGGAGTGCTCATGCAGGAAGGAAAAGTTGTAGCTTATACCTCCAGACAGCCACGACCTCACAAGATGAATTATGCCACACACGATTTGGAGTTAGCAGCCGTAGTGCACGCACTCAAGACCTGGAGACATTTCCTTGTCGGAAATAGTTGTGATGTTTACACGGATCATAAGAGTTTGAAGTATATTTTCATGCAGAAGGAGTTGAACCTCAGGCAGAGGAGATGGCTTGAATTGATCAAGGACTATGACATGAGATTGCATTATCACCCAGGGAAGGCAAATGTTGTAGCAGATGCCTTGAGCCGTAAAAGCTATGTGAACACCATCATAGCTAGAGGATTACCTCAGGAATTAGCCGACGATCTCAGAGATCTCCGATTGGAGATAGTACCAATAGGATTTGTCGCCACCTTGGATATTTAATCCACTTTGACCGAAAGGATCCGAGAAGCCCAAAAGATGGACAAGGAAATTGCAGAGATAAAGGAAAAGATGAGTAACGGAAAGGCTAAAGGTTTTCGTGAGGATGAACACGGAACTTTATGGTTTGAGGATCGTATCTATGTGCCCAATGACCCAGAGGTTAAGAAGTTAATTCTCCAGGAGGCCCATGATTCACCGTACTCGATTCACCCAGGCAACACCAAGATGTATCTGGACTTGAAGGAAAGTTTCTGGTGGACAGGTATGAAGAAGGATATTGCCGAGTATGTAGCGGTATGCAATGTTTGTCAGCGAGTAAAGGCGGAACACTAGAAGCCGGCAGGGTTACTTCAACCTTTGCCGATACCCGAGTGGAAATGGGAAAAACTTGGAATGGATTTTATCACAGGATTACCCAGGACCCGTTCAGGTTATGATTCTATCTGGGTAGTAGTTGATCACTTGACCAAGGTAGCTCATTTCATCCCCGTGAAGACCACATATACCAGCGCTAAGTTAGCCAAGATATACATGACCAGGATCGTATGTCTGCACAGAGTTCCAAGGAGTATCGTGTCAGATAGAGGTACACAATTTACCTCAAAGTTTTGGAATCAGTTGCATGAAACTTTGGGTACGAGGCTGGAATTCAGCACAGCTTTTCATCCGCGGACAGATGGACAGACCGAGAGAGTCAACCAGATTCTGGAGGACATGTTGAGAGCCTGTGCGCTAGACTACGGGTCTAGCTGGGATGACAACCTGCCATACGCAGAGTTCTCATACAACAACAGCTATCAGACCAGTCTGAAGATGGCCCCTTTTGAAGCTCTATACGGAAGGAGGTGCAGAACACCATTGCTGTGGGATGGTGTTGGAGACCAAAAACTTTTTGGTCCCAATCTTATCAGAGATTCTGAAGAGAAGGTCAAGCTGATTCCAGATAGACTCAAGATATCTCAGTCGAGGCAGAAGAGTTATGCCGACAGTAAATGCAAGGAGATAACGTATGAAGTTGGAGATCGAGCATATCTCCATGTGTCCCCACTTCGTGGAATCAAGAGATTTGGTGTTAAAGGAAAGTTAGCACCCCGGTTCATTGGCCCATCCAAAATCCTCGAACGCAGAGGAGAAGTTGCATACAAGCTGGAATTGCCAGAAGGATTGCCAGGAGTTCATGATGTCTTCCATGTTTCCCAGCTGAAGAAATGCCATGCTGAGATGGCCGATATTCCTTTGAGGGACACAGTGCCCCTAGAGGCCATACAGCTTGACAGTGATCTGACTTATGAGGAGAAACCCGTCAGAATTCTCGAGACTGCGAACAGAGTTACCCGCAGCAAGATCACCAAGTTTTGCAAGGTTCTGTGGAGCCACCACTCCGAGGAGGAAGCCACCTAGGAGCGAGAAGAAGATCTCTGTCGAGACCACCCACACCTATTTGCTAGCCAACCCGAATCTCGAGGGCGAGATTCATCTTAAGGTGGGTAGGTTTGTAACATCCCAAATTTCCAATTTGCAATGTTTTACACTTATTAGCTAAGCATCTATGCATATTGTTTGAAATTGAGTGGCATTTGGAAATTTCAGAGGCAATTGAGTTTTATTTGAATTTGAATTTGGCAATTGAAATTTATTTCAAAAATACCTGACAAATACTTGTGCAAAAGTATGAGAGGAGCAAACATGACACTCCAAAAAAATGTCAGAAGAAAATATTGCCAAAAAGTTTGAATTCAAATTTGAATTTATTTGGAATTTGCAGAAAATGTTTTTTTGTTGTTTCTGTTTTGCCTTTGGAAAAATGTTCATGTTGTAGGATTTATTTTTCTGATTTTATTGACATACATATGTCCTATATAAAGATACTATAGGTTTCTCTATAATTAGTTTTCTCTCTCTGTGGTATTTGAAAATAAAAAAGGGGAATGACCCACGCGCGAGCCAGGCCAACCGGCCCAGCCAACGTCCGAGCCGCAGCCCACCAACGCCGAGCCGGCCTGCTCCCGCCGCATCGCGCCGACACCGTTCCGATCGGCCGCCCGATCGCTCTCCCTCTCTCTCGATCTCCCTCTCCCTCACTGACCCGTCGGCCCCGCCCTCATCCCCAACCCCTCGCTCACGAAACTGAACCACAGCACGTCCAGAGCGCGCCGCGGTTCCGATCTTCCTGGGATCATGATCCCGCGTAGACCCCTCACCCACGCTTATGCCCTATAGAAACCCCTCGGCCTCCTCTCTCGATCCCCCTAAAACCCTAAGATCAACTCCACCCGTAGCTCGCGCCCTCGCCAAACGCATCTCACCGCCGCCGCCTCGGTTCGCCGCCGCTTCTGCCACCGGTGAGCATCCCCCTTGCTTCCAAGCTACACCACCCAAACCGCCTGTTCCCCTCGCACCTCGCTGACACCATCTCATCTCCCAGGGATCGCAGGAGCCGCCGCTTTGAGCATCACCACCCGTCGCCGGAGTTGGAGCTCACCAGGAGCTCTATCGAGCTCATGCCACTCGCCACCGTCACCCTTGACCGCCGCTGAGACAACCACTGTCTCCGCCTAGCTCCGTCGCAAAGCCCCGACACCACCGCCTTCCTCCCCGACGACTGGAGCCGCCGCACCGCCGTCGCCTGAGCGTCGTCGTCGTTTCGTCCATCGCCGCCGACCGCTGTAAGCCCGAGCTCTTCTCCGCCGTTCGATATTCCATCAACGCGTTAGAATAGAATTAGTGAAGGGGTACGATTTTTCTTTAGTAGATCGGTTTTAGTTTCGGTTTAGATTGGTTTACCGAATTGCGGTTTAGTTAGATAGGCCGATCGGTTTATTATTTTTAGCCGTAGACATATTATCCTATTCAACGCATGCGCACTATTTAGTTTCAGATCATCCACTGTTTCGGCCCGTTAGCGCGTTAGTTTCTTTTAGTTTTATTTTCATTTCTGTTTTAAAACAGAATAGTTCCAATCTTGAAAAATCTATATCTTTTAGGTTATTTATTACTTTTAGTTGATTCATTTTTTCTTAGTTTACAAATTTCCTATAGTTTGTGTAGAAAATAGATTCGGCCATGTTTTAGTTTGTAAAAATAGTTTTATTTTAGTTTTAGTTAGATTAGTATTTCTGCTATAATTTGAGTTAGAATTTTTTTAGTGATTCTTTTTGTCACTGCTTTGTTTTGACCTTGCCTAGCAGTAGGATTAATTCGGGTATTTATAGATTTTATTAAAAATAGTTATACTTGAAAACAAGCTTTTCTAGTTTTGTTAGCTTGCTGCTGTTTTCTGTTGTTCTAGTTATTTTTAAAATTTTATTTTACCTCTGTTGTTTTTTATTTCAGATTTGTTTCTGTAGTTTTAGAACGTGAACTTTTATTTACAAAAAAATAAAATGTTTGTTTTATTTTCTTGCTAGTTGTTGGTTTGGAGTTCTTTGAATTTTCTTTGGTTTTGGTTTGATTGCTTTTGTGTGATTTATGTTAGAATGTTGTTATGTTAATGTGATTGCATGTTTGTATGCTTATATGATTACTGTTTGCTTCGATAGAATTTTCGGAGTGCGAAGCTTGCTATCACGAGTCACTAGCGTTTGAAGACCGTCAGCCAGGGAAGTCACTGGATCATGTTTTACAATACCCATGATTTTGTTGCATTAGAATTATTCCTCCCACCATGCATGCAGTAGGAGAATTTTAAGTTATGTTCTTGAGTAGTATCATGAGGTAGGATGAACCCAATTCCCTTGTTATCATTGCCCCGGATGATGTAGTTTATTTTGCTATGCTCGTAGACGGGGTTGGTTGAGGGATTCATAAGGGAGATGTGAGAGTCAAGATGATGACAACCCCATGACTTCAAGCTCAAGATGGACTTCAAATTCACTAATGGGTGGAGGACGGTTGACGGGCACCCTGGAGCAACCAGCGGATGGCCGGGATGCATGGAGAAGCGCCATGACATCTTGCGGAAAGCTTCACCCAGCCACGAAGAGACATATGGATACACCATGACCGGAAGCTTACCTGTGCAGCCGCAAGCCATTATGGGCTCTGGCTGGGTTGACCTTAGGCGTGACTCAAGACGGACGGTGCCAGCAGATGTAGAAGAACGGTAGGACATGGATGGGCACCAGCAGTGCCCAGAGAAACTCTACGGAAGACCCTGTTTCGTTCGTCCCGTCTTCAAACACCAAGCAGTGCGAGGACATAAAGGAGGGAATGATTCTTGCGGGTAAAGTGCACAAGACTCTGCAGAGTAGAAACCTAATCGATTAGCCGTGTCCTCGGTTACGGACATTTGAGCCTCTGGAATTGGAGTATTTAGGAAAAGTCAACACCGAACTTAATAAATTAATTGAGGGGTTATTTAATAATCGGGAATGAGACATTGGTTGGCGGAACCATCTCATTAACAACCAACATTTTGTAGTAATTGCAAGCAAGTCCTTTGTTGTAAGAAAAAACTGGCTTTTTCGCAAAAACATAAAACTTAGAGCCCCACAGCCAAAATTGCATATAGTGTTAGCATTATTATTTGTTGTTCTCTCTATGACTTGCCGGCATATTCAAAATGCTGACCTACACGGCTGCAACATCTCATGTTGCAGAGGAGTTTTCCGACCAGGAGTGAGGCTGCGATCTACGCTCGGTGATTGCCATATGGAGTCGGATGAACTCGCTTATCGTGTACGCTTCCGCAGCTTTATTTAGTTTATTTCTCATGAGTTGGCCTTCGATCGAATTTATTATGATGTAATAAAGACTCGATATGAGAATTGTGTAATAAATTCAGGTGTGATTAAACTTTGAATCTTTGCATCAATGTATTGTGTGTGCCAGCATGATCTTGGGATGGTACAACTACACAGAGACTTGACCGATTTCGGGTCGGGTCGCTACACCAAGATCAAGTTCGGGAGGTATTGGTCCCTCCTTTGGCCCCTCATATTGCACAATCAATTCATCATTATAAGCATTCTTTTGGAAAAAGTCATGAGCCTTTGTTCAAGGGAAAAACCTAACCCATTATTCTGGATAGCAAAATTATCATTAAGTTCGGAGATCCTGTCAACAAGAACATCGGTAGGAACCTTTTTTCTAAGGTTTTCATTAAAAGCAACATGATCTAAAGACTATAAACGCATAATGTCTTCTTGATAAAAAAGGATTGCTTCTATGGGCGGACGGCCGACATCCATCCTATAATGCGCAAAAAATTCATTGGCCTCTTTTATTATAAATCTGAACTCATGAGCTAAAAATATGGTTGTTGCTCGCTTAACAGAAGAATGCTCAATATTAGAAAATTCTAGAAAGATCCTTTGTATGCAAGGATGCGTGTGGATAAATTGTCTTTCAAGTTCAACCACGAGCAAAGATATAGCACGGCGCCAGAAATCCTTCTTGCTACCTCTTGAGCACTGCATTGGTTTTCCCTTGAAGAGGAAAGGGTGATGCAGTAAAGTAGCGTAAGTATTTCCCTCACTTTTTGAGAACCAAGGTATCAATCCAGTAGGAGATTACACACAAGTCCCTCATACCTACACAAACAAATAAGAACCTCGCAACCAATGTGATAAAGGGGTTGTCAATCCCTTCACGGTCACTTACGAGAGTGAGATCTGATAGAGATAATAATAATAAGATAAATTTTTTTGGTATTTTTATGATATAGATTGAAAGTAAAGATTGCGAAATGAAATAGATTGGAAACTTATATGATAAAAGATAGACCCGGGGGCCATAGGTTTCACTAGTGGCTTCTCTCAAGATAGCATAAGTATTACGGTGGGTGAACAAATTACTATCGAGCAATTGATAGAAAAGTGCATAATTATGAGAATATCTAGGCATGATCATGTATATAGGTATCACGTCCACGACAAGTAGACCGAAACAATTCTGCATCTACTACTATTACTCCACACATCGACCGCTATCCAGCATGCATCTAGAGTATTAAGTTCATAAGAACAGAGTAACACATTAAGCAAGATGACATGATGTAGAGGGATAAACTCAAGAAATATGATATAAACACCATATTTCTATCCTCGATGGCAACAATACAATACGTGCCTTGCTGCCCCTGTTGTCACTGGGAAAGGACACCGCAAGATTGAACCCAAAGCTAAGCACTTCTCCCATTGCAAGAAAGATCAATCTAGTAGGCCAAACCAAACTGATAATTTGAAGAGACTTGCAAAGATAACCAATCATACATATAAGAATTCAGAGAAGAACCAAATATTGTTCATAGATAATCTTGATCATAAACCCACAATTCATTGGATCTCAACAAACACACCGCAAAAAGAGTTACATCGAATAGATCTCCAAGAAGATCGAGGAGAACTTTGTATTGAGATCCAAAGAGAGAGAAGAAGCCATCTAGCTAATAATTATGGACCCGAAGGTCTGAGGTAAACTACTCACACATCATCGGAGAGGATATGGTGTTGATGTAGAAGCCCTTCGTGATTGATTCCCCCTCCAGCGGAGCTCCGAAAAAGGCCCCAAGATGGGATCTCTTGGGTACAGAAGGTTGCGGCAGTGGAAATATGGTTCGGTGATGCTCATGGATGTTTTCGGGGTATATGGATATATATATATAGGAGGAAGAAGTAGGTCGGTGGAGCCACGAGGGGCCCACGAGGGTGGGGGGCGCGCCCAGGGGGCAGGTGTGCCTCCCTACCTCGTGGCCTCCTCATTGATTTTTTGACGTCCACTCCAAGTCCTCTGGATCACGTTTGTTCCAAAAATAACTCTCCAGAAGGTTTCATTCCATTTGATATTCCTTTTCTGCGAAACACTGAGATAGGCAAAAAAACAGCAATTTGCACTGGGCCTTGGGTTAGTAGGTTAGTACCAAAAATAATATAAAAGTGTATAAATAAGCCCATTAACATGCAAAACAGATAATATAATAGCATGGAACAATCAAAAATTATAGATACGTTGGAGACGTATCAGCAGCCGTGGTGGCTGACACCCCTCTCTCATCTCCCACTGTCAAAGTATAATAAAAGGCCTCAAACCCAGCCGGCCTAGGCTCAGCCAAACTCCCATTAGAAGGGATCATGCATATATCACAAAATTCAGTAAGTGGTATCTGATGGTTTTCAGCATATAAATCGAAGCTCACTTCAGGGGGATTATTTCTAGGCAGGAAAGTAAAACTCTGAACAAAGATGTTTGTGAGGATTTGGTGTTGGTCACACTCATCTGCGATGAAGTCGGTGAGGCCAGCATTCGCAACATATTGTGTGAACTCTTGAAGGATTCCCGTCTCTTCCAAGAACGAGGTGTGCAGCCATTCGCACGGCCGTACCTCCGTCAACCTCCGAGGGTGGAGATAACTGTCAGAAGACTCCCCAATAACACCCTTGGAGTTCTTCTTAGAACCAAACTTCCTGAAGATATTCATGTCCGCGTACAATTTTCTGAAAAATAAAAAATTTGGGATGACAAAAATTTGTGAATAAAACTTTATAAAATTGATAGCAACTACTCATAGGGATACATAGAAGCCATAGCAAGAATTCAAACTACTTAGAACACTAAGAATTTAACATGCAAGCACATCTACAACAGCACCAAGAGTAGCTAATTATTCAAAATATAAACCACTAAAACAAAAACTAATTGGACAAACGGTGGAGTCACATACCAAGAAACAATTCCCCGAAACAGTTTTAGAAATGGAGCTTCGAGCAAAGATATCGAAATCTGCGGGTTTGAGCTCAAGAACATAGGAGAGAGAGAAATGGAGATTTTTTCTGGAGGTAAGTGATGATGTGGGATGAAGAGGTAAGTGAGGGGGCCCACGTGGGGACCACAACCCACCAGGGCGCGCCTGGGGGTGCTGGCGCGCCCAGGTGGGTTGTGCCAACCTTGTGCACCTCCCTCTGGTATTATTTGCATCAAAAATTCTTAAATATTCAGAAAAAATCGTGTAAAATTTTTAGGGCATTTTGAGAGCTTTTATTTTTGGGGTCATTTTTTATTGCACGGAAAATTCAAAAAACAGATAAAACATGGCATTTTATTTTACTTAACTAATAAAAACATAAAATGAAAGGTACGGACAGAAAGTAGTGCTTACTAAATTCATCAACTTCATACCGTTCAAAAATGATCCATTAATAAGGTTGATCAGGTCTTATTAACAACCACTTTCGATTAGCATGAAACCGAAGAACTTTCGTAAATCACTAATTTACCTCATGGAGATATGCATTTCCCCAACAATAAGCATTTCATATTTCTTTTTGACAGTGGGTAGAGGTATTTGAAAACTTCCAATAGTGATTGTCGGAGATTTTTCAATAACATTAATACCATTCACTTGGAATTGTTTCTTCGGAAAGTGCACCGTATGCTCATTGCCATTAATATGAAAAGTGACCTTGCTTTTATTGCAATCAATAACAGCCCGTGCAGTATTCAAGAAGGGTCCCAAGGATAATCGACATGTTGTCGTCCTCGGGCATCTCAAGTATAACAAAGTCAGTCAAAATAGTAACATTAGCAACAACAACGGGCACATCGTCACAGATATCGATAGGTATGGCAGTTTATTTGTCAGTCATTTGCAAAGATATTTCAGTAGGTGTGAGTTTATTCAAGTCAAGTCTTTTATATAAAGAGAAAGGCATAACACTAACACCAGCTCCTAAATCACACAAAGCAGTTTTCACATAATTATTTTTGATAGAGCAAGGTATAGTTGGTATTCCTGGATCTCCAAGTTTTTTAGGCACTCCATATTTGAAAGTATAATTAGCAAGCATAGTGGAGATTTTAGCTTCCGGTATTTTTCTCTTATTTGTGATGATGTCTTTCATATACTTTGCATAAGGAGGCATTTTCAAGATATCAGTCAAGCGAGTACGGAAAAATACTGGCCTCAACATTTCAGCAAAGCATTCAAATTCTTCATCATCATTCTTTTTAGTTGACTTGGGTGAAAAAGGCATAGGTTTTTGAACCCACTGTTCTCTTTCTTTACCGTGTTTTCTAGAAACAAAGTCTCTTTTATCATACCTTTTATTTTTAGCTTCTGGGTTATGAAGATCAACATGTGGTTCTATCTCAACATCATTATCTGGTTCTTTATCATTGTTTGGTTGAGAGTCTTCCTAAACCTCTTCATTATCCTTTTCATTATAAATAGGTGAGTGTTCATTACCACATTGAGTTTCAACATCAGAGATAGAAGTTTCATTATCATTATCAGGAGGTTTTTCTATTTCAGGTTCACTAGGAGCATGCAAAGTTCTATCATTTTTCTTTTTCTTTTTAGAAGGACTAGGTGCACTAGTGTTAGATCTTTGTGAATCTTGTTCAATTCTTTTAGGGTGTCCCTCAGGATAAAGTGGTTCCTGAGTCATTTTACCCCCTCTAGTTGCAACTCTAACAGCAAAGTCATGCATATTATTATTCATTTCATCAAGCAATTTTCTTTGAGATTTAGAAACTTGTTCTAATTGAGTTTGAACCATAGAATCATGTTTTCCCACACCTCTAACATCATTTGAGATTCTAAATAACAAGTCACTCATGCGAGCAATCATATCAGAATTATATTTCAATTGTTTCATAACATTTGCATTGAAGTGATCTTGTTTTCTAATATAGTTTTCAAACTCATAAAGGCATTGGCTAGGATGCATATTGTGAGTATTATCATTATCATTGAACTTCATAAGAGAATTTACCTCTAACACCTTAGGCAGTGGTGGTGTATTAAGCCCATGTATTTCTTCAATAGGAGGTAAATTTTTAACATCCTCAGCTTTAATACATTTTTCCTTCATAGATTTGTTTGCCTCTTGCATATCTTCAAGACTAAGATATAATATACCCCTCTTCTTCGGAGTGGGTTTAGGCGGTGGTTCAAGAATAGTCCAATCATTATAATTTTTCAATATGTTATTCAATAGTTCCTCAGCTTGTTCAACAGTTTGTTCCCTGAAAACACAACCAACACAACTATCTAGGAAGTCCCTAGAAGCATCGGTTAGTCCATTATAGAAGATATCAAGTATTTCATTTTTCTTAAGAGGATGATCGGGCAAAGCATTAAGTAACTGGCAAAGCCTCCCCCAATCTTGTGGGAGACTCTCTTCTATAGTTTGAGTAAAGTTAAATATTTCCTGTAAGGCAGCTTGTTTCTTATGAGCAGGAAAATATTTTTCAGAGAAGTAATAAATCATATCCTGGGGTCTACGCACACAACCAGGAGCAAGAGTATTGTACCAAGCTTTAGCATCACCCTTTAATTAGAAAGGAAATAATTTGAGAATAAAATAGTAGCAAGTTTTCTCATCATGAGTAAAAAGGGTGGCTATATCATTCAACTTAGTAAGATGTGCCACAACAGTTTCAGTTTCATAACCATGGAAAGGATCAGATTCAACCAAAGTAATTAACTCTGGGTCGACAGAGAATTCATAATCCTTATCATCAATAAAGATAGGTGAAGTAGCAAACTTAGGATCACATTTCATTCTAGCATTCATAGATTTTTATTTATACTTGCATAATAATTTCTCTAGATCATCTCTATCATTGCAAGCAAGAATATCTCTAGTTGTTTCTTCACTCATAACATAATCTTTCGGTACCTTAGGAAATTCATATCTAGGAGGTCTAGTTCTAGCAGGAGTTTCAGTTTCAAGCTCATCATTAGATTCAACAACATCATGTTGTATTACTCTAGCAATTTGTTTATCAAGAAATTCACCAAGTGGCACATCATCATTATCAAGCAAGGTACTAGCATCATCATAAGCATCATTCATAGTAGAAGTAGCATCATCAATAACTTGCGGCATATCAGAATTAATAGCATGTGGTGGTGTTGCAAGTTTACTCATAACAAAAGGTGAATCTAAAGCAGAATTGGGTGACAGTTCCTTACCTCCCCTCGTCTTTGAGGGAAATATCTTAGGCTTAGCATCCTTTAGATTCTTCATAGTGATAATATGATAATAATGCCAAGTGATTCAACAAATATAGCTATGCTCCCCGGTAACGGCGCCATAAAAAGGTCTTGATAACCCACAAGTATAGGGGATTGCAACAGTTTTCGAGGGTAGAGTATTCAACCCAAATTTATAGATTCGACACAAGGGGAGCCAAAGAATATTTGAAGGTATTAGCATCTGAGTTGTCAATTCAACCACACCCGAAGATTAATTATCTGCAGCAAGTAATCAGTAGCACAATAGTTCGATAGTTTTGATAGTAGTAACAGCAGCAATAGTAAGAGTATCAGTGATAGCAGTAATTTTGTAGCAAGTGTAACAGTGATTATAGCAGTAGTAACTTAGCAGAAACAATATAAGATAAATTCATAGGCATTCGATCGGTGACTTGTTGGATGATATTCATCATGTGACAATTATAACCTAGGGCTATTCGGTACTAGCTCCAGTTCATCGATATAATGTAGGCATGTATTCCGTAAATAGTCATACGTGCTTTATTAAACGAACTTGCATGACATCTTTTGTCCTACCCTCCCATGGCAGCGGGGTCCATATTGGAAACTAAGGGATATTAAGGCCTCCTTTTAATAGAGAACCAGAACAAAGCATTAACACATAGTGAATACATGAACTCCTCAAACTACGATAATCACCGAAAAAAGTCCCGGTTATTGTCACTCCGGGGTTACCGGATCATAACACGTAGTAGGTGACTATAACTTGCAAGATCAGATCTAGAACATGGATATAATGGTGATAACATAAACGGTTCAGATCTGAAGTCATGGCAGCCGGGCCCAAAGTGACAAGCATTAAGCATGGAAAATTTATAGCAACATCAATCTAAGAACATAATGGATACTAGGGATCAAGCCCTAACAAAAATAACTCGATTACATGATGAATCTCATCCAACTCCTCACCGACCAGCGAGCCTACGAAGGAATTACTCACTCCCGGTGGGGAGCATCATGGAATTTGCGATGGAGAAGGGTTGGTGATGACGAAGAACGAAGATCCCCCTCTCCGGAGCCCCAAACGGACTCCAGATCTGCCCTCCCAAGGAAGAACAGGACTTGGCGGCGGCTCTGTCTCGTGGATTGTCATAATTCTTTCTCCCTGATTTTTTTCTCCAAAAATAGGAATTTATAGCGTTGGTTTCAGGGTCAGTGGGGCCACCAGGTGTGGACAACCCACCTGGGCACGCCAGGAGAGGGGGGCGCGCCCTGGTGTGTTGTGCCCACCCAGGAGCCCCTCTCCGGTAGGTCTTGGCTCCAGAAATTCTTATATATTATATAAAAAATTCCTCGCAAAGTTTCGTTTCATTCCGAGAACTTTTATTTCTGCACAAAAACAATACCATGGTAGTTGTGCTGAAAACATCGTGAGTCCGGGATTAGTTTCATTCAAATCATGCAAATTAGAGTCCAAAACAAGGGAAAGGCGTTAGGAAAAGTAGATACGTTGGACGTATCACCGCGGCGCACCTTTTCTGGGAGTGCTCGTTCTCCCGCCAAGTTTGGGCGAAATCCTCGTCCAGAGCTGGCTGTGCGGCAATGACCACTGCCAAATCGCCGCTCCACACTTCCATGCAGCACTGCCAAGAGATGATTCGTCGCACGCCAGCTGGAGCAGGGAAAGGTTTCAGAACCATGTTGATCTTGGTCTCTTGGCACCTATGGAAGGAGAGAAACGCTTGCGTTTTCAGAGGGAAGCTGCCAAGCCTGGACGATGTTTTCCATGCTATCATGATGGATTACGCCCAGTGGAGAGCCACCGGAGCTGCATGCCTAGAGCCCCCCTTCGGGGTTGATCCCGCGAGATAACAGGCCCGGGGGGCTCTTGAAGCCCTTTGTTTTTGCTGATTTTCTCTCCTTTTTTGCACAACTTCTGTGCCCATGATCACTTGATGCTCACTGTATTTCCCGCTGGTTTCTCCTAAATCAATGAAGCCGTCCAAACCGGGTCTTTAAAAAAATACTCCTCCATTAGCCTCTCATTACGTGCACCTTCACAATGGCTACCCACTTTGCCTTGGGGGGGGGGGGTCTGTGATCTCTCCCTCAAACAAAAAATTGGTCGCACCCTCCTCATGCAGATGAAGCTAAGGTGGCCCAACAGTTCCAAAATTGTCGGAAAAACTCTTGGCGGCAGGATCGCCGTCAGAGGAAGGAGAAACCCTAGGTTTTCCTAGGAAGGAGAAATCTGATCTCTTTTCAGTAAATTAAAACAAAAACTTGCACATATACACCATGCGGTAGGTGTGGTTAGCTATCTCAAGTTGATGGGTATTTGAATGATGTAGATTGTCTCAATAAAAAAAGTTGCCACACATACAAATACAAGATGGAGGCGGCCTTCTTTCATAATCTAGCGTCTACAACACATGGAAAACTTCTCTATAAAACATTGCGAAATGGCTTGTACAATTAGCTTTTTCTATAAAAGGGTTGTGAAGTCTTAACTAAGTAAATAATTTGTACAAGGAAAGAACGCACATTTTTCATATCAAAATAAATAAAATTCTTGTTTATCTCCCTGATGAAAGTTGACTACTAAACATTTACCAACTAGCAGGTTGTGAGACCTCGTGGTCAGCAGTGATGTGTCTTTCTGCTACAATTGTGGCACACATAAGAAGTTTGAGCCAATCATATACACATGGAGATGTCCATAATAGATCAAGCTAAATACTCTGAACGTTCATACCCCGTATATCTGAAAACCTCCTCAGCAGGTAGAGCCCAAATGTTCCTCATGGCCATGCGAAGCGCACGCGCCTTCGGGCACAAGACAAGTGCATGAAAGGTATTTTCATCCTCCATGCCACAAATAGAACAAGTACTAACAGAGGCTTGATGATGCACCACTCTATTAACCTGTACGGCCAAGCTATTGGAAGCAACCCTCCATGCAAAAATACGAATCTTCTGAGGAATGTTTGCCTTCCAAATAATATCCCAAATTTTCCTCTCCATCCCTACTGCCTCACTGGATTGCCCCTCATCCTCTTTTTTATCCTTAAGGATGAGTGCTCACTTGTACGCACTCTTAACTGAGACAATTAAACCCCGTAATGCGAGACTAAATTATATTCTTATTCTATAGGGCCTGGCATTTGAGAAATGATTTGATCTTTGGTAAAGGAAAGGAATCAGTTTCAGCTTCTGCTTGCTTTGTGGAGAATTATTGGGCATCCTTTGGTGCATATCATTATCCGATACCGGTGGATTTTAAAAATAAAGGAAAAGGTCCGTTGGTCCGGATTAGCAAAGTTCCTAATTCTCTGGAGGCGAATAGTGGCTGGTTCCCGCCTCCTACAAGTTGGTTCAAGATTAATGTCGATGCTAGCTTC
>NC_041392.1:501071890-501087349 GCF_002162155.2 Triticum dicoccoides
GGGGGGGTTGGTCAGGGACGAGGAGGGGAAAGTTATTGTTTCGTCGTGGGATTTCTTTGATGCATGTCAAAGCGTGGAGGAAGCGGAGCTTAGTGCTTGCATTACCGGTCTCTACATAGGTATTTCTTTTCATAATCCTATAATTTTAGAGACTGATTGCGCTTTTGTGGTAGCGTCTCTTGCATCGGGGGACTATGACAGGTCTGCTATGTGTGACCTGAAGATGAAAGCGTTGAGCATCTCGAAGTTGATCAACAATCTTCAATTGTCAAAGATTAGTCGTTCGGCCAATATGGTGGCACATTTAATCGCTAAGTATAGCTTTGACAATAGATTAGATAGTATTCCTGTAAATAATGTTCCGCCCTGTGTGGTTAATATTGTATCGAATGAGTGTAATGGTGTGGCTGGTTAATTAATATAAGGTGGTGTTAAAAAAATACTCTAAACGTTTTCTATGGCAAGTTTAGCGATCCAAAGATGGCAACTTTCTTTATTTTTGATAGAAACTTGCCGTGTGTCATTGGGATTTGCCATCCTTGCATGACCGGAATTGTCATAAAAAACGTCAGGGCCAGAGTGTCACGCACTGACATGTGGTACTTATCATTTGGAAAATAGTAAAGGTGTGCCATCAAGGTAGTTGTGAATAGCAATCAACTAAAGTAGAAAAATATGACCTATTATGAAACATGCGTTTTGATCTTACCTTCAACGAATATTTTATATCACTTCTAGATATAGAAAAAAGACTAGGATTTTCAAAGTTATATCATTTATAAGTTTGAAACCTTTAACGGACATAATCATGAGTCAATAGCAAGTTCTATTTCCATCTACGGATCCCTCCTTTTATCGGGTGGGGTGCAAAGGAAGAGTAAGATAGTAAGGTTCTCTTTGATTCAAAGGCTTTTTATAAGAACAGTGAAAAGTTAAAATCCTTATAAACTTTTCTATATTGGTTGTTTGATTCGCGGGATTTGAATCACATATGATCTGTTTTCAAGGAATCAATTGCACTACATTTTAAATGAAAATTGCCATCCACTCCAGCTTCTTGCAAACAATTCTTTGTTTTTCTATGGTGCAAATAAAATCACATGGGATCTAAGTGAACATACCATGATAATCTTTTGTTTTTTCTTTTCTTGCCTTTTCTCAATCCTGTGAATCAAGGAATCCCTAAACAACAAGGCACTCTGAACGGATCTTCCACATGAACTCTATTACTGCATATCACAGTAACCCTCCTATTCTGTTATTTCAACTCCTAAAATTGACACATGGGTGTGGTATTTAAACAAAGTCCGACCTCAATATATATCTTTTATGGATCGTGCTTTTACAGTAACTCCATACACATGTAGAAGAGAAACAATATCCCCACTCCGAGCGGGGACAAAACTTGTACTAAAAATCACTGATATTTTTGTTTGATAGCCACGTAAGGTGAAACATGATCAGAAGCAACATATCTCAATATGATAAATAGATTTATTTTGCAAGTTCACTATTATAAATAATTTCCAACAAAATATAGGACTAAATAAAATTCAAAGACGCGGATACCTTCGACCTTTTCCTATGAAGAAAAAAAAATTCAATGGTCACACCTAACCTTTTTCAAACTGCAATTCACAAGGGGGTAGATCAATCTGACATATGCGAACACATACTTTCACAAGCAATACAATTATCAAAGTCAAAGTGGAGCCACCATTAAAAAAAGCCCCTTGTAACAAATTTTGAATTTTGTTAACCAAAGATGTACAAACTTGGGGTTTTCTCTCTTCCTATATCCCAAGGAAGATCTTCCATATTTATCTTTTTTAAGAACCTCATCACGAGGGCAGGGGTCCCGCGGTTCACTAAGAAGAAGAGAGATGGTCCAGTTATAAGGAAAATCGGACCAAAAAACAGAACATTTCCTGGTTAATTAGGAAAAGCAAGTGAGAACCTTAAAAAGGAGAAAAATGGAAAGCAAAAAAAAAAGAGGACACTAGACCTTGGGGATAGGGACAAGACGCATGCGACATCAAGGGACATCGTTTGAGCCAGTCACAAGAGCGCCAAGGCCCAAAACTATTAACTCGTCCAACAGATCTCATCCAGACCGAGCCTTGCCTCCACCTCTGCATTGAAGTTTTTTGATCTGACATTATCATGAGGGAAACATCGTATAAGGTCCAACTTCGACTTCCCAGGAATGTCTGCCAAAGTGCTCAACGCCATGATCACTTGGTGCGAAAGCGGTTTTTTGTACATGTCCAGGTAGGCTTTCATCTTTTGCTCGGTGCTCTCCACTTTGTTTACCTCTGCAACTCACCAAAAACCTCCAACAACCTATGCTCTGCGCGCTTGGCCGTCGGGATGTTGCATGCAATATTCTTCTTTCCCAGATGTCCACTACACCGCCAGAGTGAGACACGCCATCCTTCTCCCCGTGCAAAGTCGTCGGGGTCCCAGGCAAAGGGAGTGGGACCTCCTTAGCGACCTTGCTAAGAAAATCAACTAAAGATAATGGATGAGCATCAACTTGTGTTGCCTTTGCAACGACACTGCTCACCTCAACCTGAGACTCAACCTCAGCACTAGGGATGGGCCCATCATATGCTCCGTGCTGAAACCAAGTGAATCCTCCAAACCGAAAAATCGGATGTGCGAGGAAATGCACATCGGTAGTCTGGGTGGAGGGGGGGAGCCATCGGGGGTGAAACAACATGATCGTAGCCTCTGAGCACATCGCGTCGATGAACTCCTCTCTCCCTACCAACAAAACACAAGGTCCATCCACACCTCATCACACCAAACAGAGCAGCCCAGAGGATAGTTGACATTGAGTGATACCTGAGGCATTAATGCTTCATCAAGCATAGGGTCATTCCCCGTGAATCGATGTCCATGGGCCCATTCAAGCAATGCAACAAGGAGATCCTACTCACAAGGGAGGAACCAACAGTCCATAGGATGAGTCAAGCGATCTCCAAGGGACATTGGCAAGAGAGCCTAGACGTAAGACAAGGCGGTTTCGATCCACTCCATGAAGGAAGATGCACGCAACATCCACTGACTAAGATTGGAGGCCTTCTTCAACGGCAAGACAACCGCGTTGAGGTCGGTGTGCAACTACGCGCGCAGGAGGCAAGCATGATCTTCGAATGTCGTCCTTAGGTTGACGTTCGTGACGTGGATCGCCCCGTTGACAGGAGCAAGGATGAAGGGCGAGGAGTGGCGGCGACGATCTCTGCCCACGACGGAGCACCCTGCTCGTGAGGTGTGAAAAGATGCCTGGTGGACATGGCCACATTAGGGCGCGGAGCTCACTTTGGGGCACAGCACGGCGGGCAGGCATGCTCTTGATGGCCAGAGAGGTTGCAGGTGATGCAGCAAACAAGGTCCCGACAAATGGAGGCACGACGTCCCATGGAAAGCTCTATAAGGCAATGGGAGAGAGTATCTAGTGCTACTGAGTCTTAAATGCTACCGTGATACGGGCATCTGGACAGTCGGATTCTTAGATCGAACGGCATCCGGGAACTGTTGGATCCGCTGGACCTATGCGCATTTTTTAACTCCTTGTAATCTTTTTTGCAAATGTTGCAAAGTTATTGAGAGCCGCCTGATCTAAAAATCCGATAGCCCAGAAGCTTCACGGGCATCTGGACAGTCAGATTCTTAGATCGAACGGCATCCGGGAACTGTTGAATCCGCTGGACCTATGCGCATTTTTGGACTCCTTGTAATCTTTTTTGCAAATGTTACAGAGTTATTGAGAGCCGTCTGATCTAAGAATTCGACAGCCCAGAAGCTTGTATCACGATAACACCTAAAGCTTGGTAGCAGTAGATACTTTCCCAGGCAATGGAAGCACAAGCCAAAGGTTCGATTATGGTATCGGAGGAAGCTGGCACAGGCCTGTCCTCACGCGTCATGGACATGGCCCAGGCACCATCTTGCCGCTAAGCACCACCATCCTGCGTCGAGCAGCGCGACTTTGCAGCAAAGACCTCACAGCCAAGGCGGTAGTCGGGAGGCACAGTAATGGCGGAGGGCAAGCCCACCCGGCGAGTGTTGACGAGGAGGGGAGACCACCACACGCTCCCTGCCGGGAGAGGAATTGCAATTCAATTTCTTCCCCGAATTATCACAGATTTACAGCGCAGGAATGCCAACCATAAGATGTGCACAAACAAATTACCAGTTTGCTATTATTTGCAGTAAATTCATGGTGCACATACCACCGTCCCACCAGAAAATCATGTCCTTGCAAAGCATTTCAACTGGGCCATTGCTACATCAAACCTCACAGTTTACATATTATAGAGGTGCCTTTTTAGGACGAAACAGCAGATGCCGCTGAGGGTTCAGCCTCCCAGAACGCCGTCTTCTTGCCTGTCTTCGAAACAGTCTGCAGAACAGCATCCGGCGTCACATTACCCTTCACAGTGACCTTCTGCTCCTTGATGTCTACATCGAAGGACTCAACACCTGAAGAAACCACAAAAGTCCGACGAATATGTTCAGATTCAAAGCCTAAGGCCTGTTTGCAATGTAACAATTCCCCTTCACTGGGGAAGAATCAATGCTTGCACAAATGCATAAAGAATCGGACGTCTTGAAGAGCATTCAAACTCCCACAGGAAATCATGGTTTTGAATACTCATTCATATGAGATAGTTCAATTCACACACAGCGCTAATAAATCACACAAAAGTGGTGGGAAATTTCCAAGTTCTAAATGGGCCCTAACATACAACAATATAGCACAATAATGAGCCGTTTCAACCAGGGCACTAACATAGTGATATAGATACATGTATTGGTGTATATATTAATCAATCGAGCTATTGCAGAGTCAGATGCATAAAGTATGAATTAACTGTCATCTAGGTTCATGATGGATACGATCATACCATTCGTAATATATCCAAGCTATTGCCATTAGACCAACAAAATATACCAGAGCTGTATACCTATAAGAAGGTTGTCTTTTACTCCCTCCGTTGCTAAATATAAGTCTTTTTAGAGATTTCAAATAGACAACCACATACGGATGTATATACACATATTTTAGAGTGTAGATTCACTCATTTTGTTCCGTATATAGTCACTTGTTGAAATCTCTAGAAAGACCTATATTTAGGAACGGAGGGAGTAGCTTTTATTGTATTATTATATTCCTACCCAATGCTTTTGGAATCAAGTTTTATCCAAAGCATTCAAAAATAAAAAGGTTTATCCAAAGCATTCTATAGCACCTGGTCAAAGTGGGAAACAAAACAGTGCTTTGGGAAAGCCAGTGGATGCTAAATGGGAGCTTAACGACAAGATCCATTCATCAAGCCATCTATTTGGCAACTAAAAATTTGGGAAAGCATCTCAAGTGACCACTAAGAATTGTCTGTTGAAGGATGTATCAATTCCAATTGCATGGGTTTAATTTAACTAAAACAAAACAGAAAGGAAAACTTATATCAATACAAGGAGAGCTAAACCAACCTTCCATTTTGCCAAGAACCCGCTTAACAGCTCCAACACATCCCTCACATGACATGCCAACCCTGAGTTCAACAGTCTGCATCACAGAGCAAATCTTAATTCCAGCAATTCCACATGGTTGAGAACAACTATGAATTATTGCTTCCAGTCTTGGCCTATATCATGTAATCACTATATATAACATACTTCCATCGAATTATGAAAATATACTAGAATCAGCATGCATGTTCCACCATGACATTGTTCAAGGAAACTACAGGTACACTGAACCTTTAGTAAGTACCAAACCTTGCTTCAAGTGATGGAGATTAAATTTCTTTACTCATCCTCAAAATTCAACAAAGATAATTGACCCTTTAATAATAACTAATTAGTTCAATTTTCATAGTGGTACAATCAACAAACAGTTTGACTGACCAAACTACAAATACTTTATTTTGACTAATTAACTGACCCCCAAAACTTTTTGCGACCAGTCAAAATGTTCTATTTTGCACAATTGGCCAGGAGCTCTAGCAATCCCGCTACGCCCTACTAGCACCAATCGAGCAGGACCACGTTCCCCCGAATCAACATCCCCGGTAGCAAAACCACAAACAGCACAATCGCCAGTCACGCGCACGAACAGATCTGCCGGGCCACCGGACAGATCCCTTACATGAGACGCTTGTTCTTCAAGAAAGTTAGTACGAAGGAACAGATCAAAACTGCCTGGGATTCCAAACATCACCACTGCCCCGCTCAATTAGATGTTCGCCTAGCAGATCTCAAGGTGGAAATCGAGGGGTGCCGGGAAGGTACTCACCTGAGACATTGCGTGCGAGATCGGCTGATCCGCGGACGGCGAGGGTAGGGCGCGGGGGGGAAAGGCAACGTGCCGCGAGTCGGAGGGGTTGGAGGATGATGGGAGAAGGAACTGCCGGGAGAGGGGTGAATAAATGCGTACGGAGGTCAGAGCGGTGGCGTGCAAGTGATTGCTTTGATTTTTGTGGCGAGGGTGGACGCGGCTTTCGTCTGGTTGGGTTGACAGGCGAGGACACGGCGTAGCGTGCACGCTGTTGGACCGCGGCTGCTGAGCCGAGAATGGTTCCCGAGTCGCCAGCCGTGACGAACGATGTAGAGAGATCCGTGGGGAAGTCTTACTTTTAAAGTGCAATGTTACCGCGGTCATGAGGCTAGTCATAGCGAGGATAACTTAGATAGTAACTTAACATACCCTAAGACAATTTTGCTTATGTGGCAAATATTTAATGAGGAGAAAGATGTTTGGAGTAACATAATATGTTACTGTAACATAGTGCTTCCCGAAGTAAAATGAGTCTATAAGGCAATAAATAAAACTATCTATGACACTACTACTAAGGTGGTGTTTGGTTCTCTAGTCCTAGGACTTTTTCTAGTCCCAACTAAAAAGTCTCTAGTCCCTAAAAAGTCTTTCCCTGTTTGTTTTCAGAGACTAAAAAGTCTCTAGTCCCTTCATAGATGTTATTAAATGACTATGTTGTCTCTAGTATGTAGAAAAATAACAATTAAACAGCACCATGGGTGGCGGGCCAATGGGTGCATGGAGGGGCATTGTTGGAAAAGTCCCAAAAAGACTCTTCTTGAGAGTCTTCTTCATTTAGTCTCAAATGCCTAGTTTAGTCTCTAAAAAGTCCCTACCGTTTGGTAAAAAAATCTCTAAGAGGGACTTTTTCTAGTCCCTACACAAAAAAGTCCCTGAAAACAAACACCCTCTAAAATACTTTGCACTATGAAGGTAGTAAGTTAGACTAGTGTCATATGCATGACACTAGTATAACTTACTCCCCACTATGACCAGCCTCAAGGATGTAATTTTTCAAAGGATTTCATATGGAGGCAATTTTCCAAGTTCTGTTCGACTATCACACACAGATGTATATAGGCATATCTTCCGTTCAGATTTCGACTATCACATACAGATGTTCAGATTTCGACTATCACATACATATGTTCAAATTTCGACTATCACATACAGATGTATATAGACATATTTTAGAGTGTAGATTCATTCATTTTGCTCTGTATGTAGTCATTTCTTGAAATCTCATATTTAGGAACAGAGGGATTATATAAGAATGTCACCTCTTACTGAGAGTTTTAAGATTGACGATGGTCGTTGCTTTCTTGACAGATGGCAAAACTGCCGCTATTTTTTTTTTTTTGTGCCAAGGAAAATGGATTCAATGTGGAAGTTATATGTTGAATAAATCCTAGTGCATCCTCCCCTCTTAGTTAGCTGTTTTTTTTCTGGAACTTTACTGTAGCTCATCAGGCTGTTGTCGCCGTCAGGCTGCAGGTAGTTTAGCTCCTTTCCTTTCGGTTTTTCAGTTAGTTAGAGATAGGATTAGTTGTGCTGGTCATTGCCTAACAAACTAGGACCGTTTCTAGTGGACGCACGACTCGCTCGTGGGATGGCGCGAGGATTACGGATCGTGAGGTCTACCTTTGCTTTGTAATTCAGAATAAGAGAGAATGAATAGAAGGAAGAAAAATTGCAGCTTCAGGCAACACAAAACAGACTGTCCACTACTCTGTTAGTTCTTTTGCAATTGCATTCTTCGATCTTCAGTGATAACAATTGGCATCAAAGCCTCTTGAAACCGCGATGGTTGGGACGCCACCACCGGCGGCAGTCGCCGGATCGAGGTCGCCTGCAGGCGGCCCACGTCGCGTGCGCTCACCGAGCCGCGGACAGAGCAGGGTTCGGAGAGCTAGCGGCGGTGAAGTGGTGGTGCGCGAGACCGTCGTGAGGGAGATCGGCGGCGGTGGCGCCGTCTCGTGGCCTCTCCTCACAAAGACGAACTACACCGAGTGGGCCATTCTGATGCGCGTCAAGATGCAAGACGCAGGACTCTGGGAGGCGATCGAGACCGGCGACGCGCCGGAGCGGCAGGAGAGACAAGCCCTAGGGGCCATCCTGAGCTCGGTGCCGCCTGAGATGGTCCAGATCCTGGCCGCCAAGGATGACGCAAAGGTGGCCTGGGACACCATCAAGACGCTCCGCGTCGGCGTGGATCGTGTGCGAGAAGCACGTCGGCAGAAGCTGCGGAAGGACTTCGACGCGCTCGCTTTCAAGGCAGGAGAGAACGTCGAGGATTTCTCTCTCCGTGTCTCGAGCATGGTCACAGAGCTGCAGTCCCTTGGGGACACCACCTCCGAGCTCGACGGCGTGCAGAAGATTCTGCGCGTTGTGCCGCCTAGGTACTCCCAGATGGCGTGCTCCATAGAGACGCTGCTGGCTCTCAAGGAGCTCTCCATCGACGAGCTGAGCGGACGCCTTGCGGCATCGGAAGGCCGTGGCGCGCCGGAGCAAGATGCGGGTGGGCGCCTGCTCCTCACGGCGGAGGAGTGGCGCGCCCGCGACGGAAACCGCCACGGCAGCAGCGGATCGTCCGGCGGCGGCGAGAAAGGCAAGAAACCACAAGGTCGTCCACAAAGCAGGGATGGCAGAGGCAAGAATGACAGCGGCGCGAACCCACTGCGCCGTAAAGGCAAGTGCAACTACTGCGGCTACGAAGGCCACTAGGCGCGCGAATGCCGCAAGGTGAAGCGCGAGCGTGGCGACCAGGGGAAGCAAGAAGAGGCCAATTGTTGGAAATATGCCCTAGAGGCAATAATAAATTGGTTATTATTATATTTCCTTGTTCATGATAATCGTTTATTATCCATGCTAGAATTGTATTGATAGGAAACTCAGATACATGTGTGGATACATAGACAACACCATGTCCCTAGTAAGCCTCTAGTTGACTAGCTCGTTGATCAATAGATGGTTACGGTTTCCTGACCATGGACATTGGATGTCGTTGATAACGGGATCACATCATTAGGAGAATGATGTGATGGACAAGACCCAATCCTAAGCCTAGCATAAAGATCGTGTAGTTCGTATGCTAAAGCTTTTCTAATGTCAAGTATCATTTCCTTAGACCATGAGATTGTGCAACTCCCGGATACCGTAGGAGTGCTTTGGGTGTGCCAAACGTCACAACGTAACTGGGTGGCTATAAAGGTACACTACAGGTATCTCCGAAAGTGTCTGTTGGGTTGGCACGAATCGAGACTGGGATTTGTCACTCCGTGTAAACGAAGAGGTATCTCTGGGCCCACTCGGTAGGACATCATCATAATGTGCACAATGTGACCAAGGAGTTGATCACGGGATGATGTGTTACAGAATGAGTAAAGAGACTTACCGGTAACGAGATTGAACAAGGTATCGGGATACCGACGATCAAATCTCGGGCAAGTATCGTACCGCTTGACAAAGGGAATTGCATACGGGATTGATTAAATCCTTGACATCGTGGTTCATCCGATGAGAGCATCGTGGAGCATGTGGGAGCCAACATGGGTATCCAGATCCTGCTATTGGTTATTGACCAGAGAGTTGTCTCGGCCATGTCTGCATGACTCCCGAACCCGTAGGGTCTACACACTTAAGGTTCGATGACGCTAGGGTTATAGGGAAAGTATGTACGCGGTTATCGAATGTTGTTCGGAGTCCCGGATGAGATCCCGGATGTCACGAGGAGTTCCGGAATGGTCCGGAGGTAAAGATTAATATATAGGGAGTATGGTTTTGGCCACCGGAAGTGTTCCGGGCATCACCGGTAGTGTACCGGGACCACCGGAGGGGTCCGGGGGTCCACCAGGTGGGGCCATCAGCCCCGAAGGCTTACATGGGCCAATAGTGGGAAGGGACCAGCCCCTAGTTGGGCTGGGGCGCCTCCCACCAAGGCCCAAGGCGTCCTCAAGAGGAGAGGGGCAAACCCTAGGCGCAGATGGGCCCTAAGGCCCACCCTAGGTGCGCCCCTCTCTCTCTCCCCCTTGGCCGCCTCCCAGATGGGATCTAGGGGCTGCCGCCACCCCTAGGGAGGGAACCCTAGGTGGGGGCGCAGCCCCTCCCCCCCTATATATACTTGAGCAAAGGGGCAGCCCAACACGCGATTCAATCTCCCTGTTGGCGCAGCCCTACCCCTCTTCCTCCTCATCTCTCGTAGTGCTTGGCGAAGCCCTGCTGGAGTCCCGCGCTCCTCCATCACCACCACGCCGTCGTGCTGCTGCTAGATGGAGTCTTCCCCAACCTCTCCTTCTCCCCTTGCTGGATCAAGGTGTAGGAGACGTCACCGGGTTGTACGTGTGTTGAACGCGGAGGTGCCGTCCATTCGGCACTAGGATCATCGGTGATTTGGATCACGACGAGTATGACTCCATCAACCCCGTTCACTTGAACGCTTCCGCTTTGCGATCTACAAGGGTATGTAGATGCATTCTCCTTCCCTCGTTGCTAGATTACTCCATAGATTGATCTTGGTGATGCGTAGAAAATTTTGAATTTCTGCTACATTCCCCAACAGTGGCATCATGAGCTAGGTCTATGCGTAGTTTCTATGCACGAGTAGAACACAAAGCAGTTGTGGGCGTCGATTTTGTCAATTTACTTGCCGTTACTAGTCTTATCTTGATTTGGCGGCATCGTGGGATGAAGCGGCCTGGACCGACCTTACACGTACTCTTATGTGAGACTGGTTCCACCGACTGACATGCACTAGTTGCATAAGGTGGCTAGGGGGTGTCTGTCTCTCCCACTTTAGTCGGATCGGATTCGATGAAAAGGGTCCTTATGAAGGGTAAATAGAAATTGGCATATCACGTTGTGGTTTTCGCGTAGGTAAGAAACGTTCTTGCTAGAAACCTATAGCAGCCACGTAAAAACTTGCAACAACAATTAGAGGACGTCTAACTTGTTTTTGCAGCATATGCCTTGTGATGTGATATGGCCAAAAGGATGTGATGAATGATATATGTGATGTATGAGATTGATCATGTTCTTGTAATAGGAATCACTACTTGCATGTCGATGAGTATGACAACCAGCAGGAGCCATAAGAGTTGTCTTTATTTATTTATGACCTGCGTGTCAACATAAACGTCATGTAATTACTTTACTTTATTGCTAAAGTGTTAGCCATAGTAGTAGAAGTAATAGATGACGAGACAACTTCAAGAAGACACGATGATGGAGATCATGATGATGGAGATCATGGTGTCATGCCGGTGACAACGATGATCATGGAGCCCCGAAGATGGAGATCAAAAGGAGCAAAATGATATTGGCCATATCATGTCACTATTTGATTGCATGTGATGTTTATCATGTTTTACATCTTATTTGCTTAGAACGACGGTAGCTTAAATAAGATGATCCCTCACTAAAATTTCAAGAAAGGTGTTCCCCCTAACTGTGCACCGTTGCGAAGGTTCATTGTTTCGAAGCACCACGTGATGATCGAGTGTGATAGATTCTAACGTTCGAATACAACGGGTGTAAGCCAGATTTACACGGCAAAAACACTTAGGTTGACTTGATGAGCCTAGCATGTACAGACATGGCCTCGGAACACGGAAGACCGAAAGGTCGAGCATGAGTCGTATAGAAGATACGATCAACATGAAGATGTTCACCGATGTTGACTAGTCCGTCTCACGTGATGATCGGACACGGCCTAGTTGACTCAGATCATGTTTCACTTAGATGACTAGAGGGATGTCTATCTGAGTGGGAGTTCATTAAATGAACTCAATTATCATGAACATAGTCTAAATTGTCTTTGCAAATATGTTATAGATAAATAGCTCACGTTGTAGCTCCCTGTTTCAATACGTTCCTAGAGAAAGATTAAGTTGAAAGATATTGTAAGCAATGATGCGGACTAGGTCCGTAGTCCGAGGAGTGTCCTCACTGCTACACAGAAGGCTTACGTCTTTGATGCACCGCTCGATGTGCAAACCCCTACAACATCGTCTGTGGATGTTGTGAACACCCGACAGACACATCCTGATGACTACTTGATAGTTTAGTGCATCATACTTTACGGCTTAGAATCGGGATTCCAATGACGTTTTAAACGCCATAGAACATATGAGATGTTCCAAGAGCTGAAATTGGGATTTCAGGCTCATGCCCGTGTTGAGAGGTGTGAGACCTCTGACAAGTTCTTTTGCCAACAAGATGGAGGAGAATAGCTCAGCTAGTGAGCATGTGCTCAGAATGTCTGGGTGCTACAATCACCTAAATCAAGTGGGAGTTAAACTTCCAGATAAGATAGTGATTGATAGAGTTCTCTAGTCACTATCACTCAGCTACTAGATCTTCATGATGAACTATGACATGCAAGGGATGGAGTTGATCCCGGAGCTGTTCACGGTGCTTAAGACCGCAAAAGGTAGAAATCAAGAAGGAGCATCAAGTGTTGATGGTTTAACAAGACCACTGGTTTCAAGAAGGGCAAGGGCTAGAAGGGAAACTTCATGGATGGCAAACCAGTTGCCGCTCCAGTGAAGGAACCCAAGGTTGAACCCAAACCCGAGACTAAGTGCTTCTATTGTAAGGGGAACGGTCACTAGTAGCGGAATTACCCCAAATGCATGGTAGATAAGAAGGCTGGCAACTTCAACAAAGTATATACGTGTTATTAATGTGTATCTTACTAGTACTCCCGGTAGCACCTGGGTATTGGATACCGGTTCAGTTGCTATTATTGGTGACTTCAAGCAAAAGCTACGGACTAAACGGAGACTGGCTAAGGGCGAGGTGACGATGTGTGTTGGAAGTGTTTCCAAAGTTGATGAGATCACCATCGCACGCTCCATCTACCTTCGGGATTAGTATTGAACCTAGATAAATGTTATCAGGTGTCTACGTTGAGCATGAATATGATTAGATCATGTTCATTGCAATACGGTCATTCATTTAAGTTAGAGAATAATGGTTATTCTGTTTACATGAATGATACCTTTCATGGTCATGCACCCTATGTGAATGGTTCATTGAATCTCGGTCGTGGTAATACACATGTTCACGCCAAAAGATGTAGAGTTAATAATGATAGTACCACTTTCTCGTGGCACTGCCGCTTAAGTCATATTGGCGTAAGATGCATGAAGAAACTCCATGTCGATGGATGTTTGGAGTCACTTGATTTTGAATCGCTTGACACATGCGAGCCATGCCTCATGGGCAGGATGACTAAGACCCCGCTTTCAGGTACAATGAAACGGGCAAGTGACTTGTTGGAAATCATACATGCTGATGCGTGTTATCCAATGAGAATTGAAGCGTGCGGTGGATATCGCTATTTTCTCATCTTCACTGACGATTTGAGTATATATAGGTATATTTACTTAATGAAGCACAAGTTTGAAACGTTTGAAAAGTTCAAGCGATTTCAGAGTGAAGTTAAGAATCATCATAAAAATAAGATCATGTTCCTACGATCTGATCAAAAGGGGATTTTTCTGAGTTATGAGTTTGGCAAATCACTTAAGACATTGTGGAATTGTTTCACAGTTGAAGCCACCTGGAACACCACAGTTGTAATGGTGTGTCCGAACGTCATAATCGAACCCTATGAGATATGGTGTGATCTATGATGTCTCTTACCAATCTACCGTTTTCATTTTGAGGTTATGCGTTAGAGACAGCTGCATTCACTTTAGATAGGACACCATCTAAGTCCGTTGAGACGATGTCGTATGAGCATTGGTTTGGCAAGAAACCAAAGTTGTCGTTTCTTAATGTTTGGGGCTACGATGCTTAAGGCTTTAGCAAGAGAAGCTCGAACCCAAAAGCGGACAAACACATCTTCATAGGATACCCAAAGGTGACAGTTGGGTATACCTTCTATCTCAGATCCGAGGGCAAATTGTTTGTCGCTAAGAACGGGTCCTTTCTCGAGAAGGAGTTTCTCTCGAAAGAATTGAGTGGGAGGAAGATAGAACTTGATGAGGTTGTCGAACCTTTACTTCAACCAGAGAGTGATGCAACACAGAAAGATGTTTTCTGTGGCACCTACGTTTGTTGAATAGGAAGTTAATGATAGTGATCATGAAGCTTCGGATCAAGTTGCTATCGAACCTCGTAGGTCGACAAGGATATGTACTACTCCTGAGTGGTACGGTGATCCTGTCTTAGATGTCATGTTGTTGGACAACAATGAACCTACGAACTATGGAGAAGCGATGGTGGGCCCGTATTCCGACAAATGGTTAGAAGCCATGAAATCCGAGATAGGATCCATATATCAGAACAAAGTATGGACTTTGGTGGACTTGCCCGATGATCAGCAAGCCATTGAGATAAATGGATCTTTAAGAAGAAGACGGACGTGGGCGGTAATGTTACTGTCTATGAAGCTCGACTTGTGGGAAAGAGTCTTTTCACAAGTTCAAGGAGTTGACTACGATGAGAATTTCTCACCCGTAGCGCTTCTTAAGTCCGTCGGAATCATGATAGCATTAGCTGTATTTTTCGATTATAAAATCTTATAGATGGATGTCAAACAAGTTTTCTTACCACTTTTCGTAAGAAAAGTTGTATGTGATACAATAAAAGGTTTTGTCGATCCTAAGGATGCTAAAAGGTATGCTTGTGACGCCCGGGTAATCAGGCTACAGTAATCCCATGTTAATGATGCCACGTCACCTCGGTTATTGTTGATAATTCCATGTTAGATCGAAACGGATTCAAATTCTAAATTTGAATTAAAGTTAAAACTATTAAAGTTTTCAAAAGTCAAAACTAAAATGTTCGATGTGTTGAAAATATTCCCTAACTATTTGTCATGATGAAACCATGTTTTTATATAAGGCCTATATTTTTTTAAAATGAGCTAAAACAGTAGAGAAAATAAAGAAAAAAGAAAACAATAAAAACAGAAAACAAAACTACAAAAAAAAAAGAAGAGGCCCCCCTGGCCAACTGGGCCAGACGGCCCAGCTGGCCATCCAACCAGACCGGCCCAAACCCCCCTCCATATCCCCTCTAGGGAAAACCCTAACTCCCCCGACCGCACTCCCCACTCCCCACGACTCTCCCTTCCCCCTCCCGATCCGATCTGGATCGGGGGCTCGATCGCCGCCGCCAAGACGCCG
>NC_041392.1:501088162-501134147 GCF_002162155.2 Triticum dicoccoides
CCCCCCTACGAATCCCCTCAATGCCGACCCGCGTCCACCCAGGCCGTCCCAGGCCACCGGCCTCCCTCTTCTCCGGCGCCCTACCGTGGTCGCCGGCGCCCAGCCGGGTGTGCCCCTGCCGGTCACGCCCGCAGCGCCCATACGGGCTACGCCCGCACCCGCACGCCCCGGCGCCCGTGTGCCCGTGCCCGTTAAGGCCCATAGGGCCTATGACAGCCGGGGCCCATGCCCCTGAGAACGTTTAAAAAAAAGAAGAAGAAAAGAATTAAAAATAAAAATAATAAATAAAAATAAAAATGATTGAATAAATTAATTATTAATCAATTAATTAATTAATTAAGTTAACTAATCCTGATTAAATTAACCTAATCACTAATTAAATGAACTAATCTGTAATTAACCTAAACAGAGAATGACAGGTGGGTCCCACTGGACCCACATGACAGGTTGACCAGGTCAACGGCCAACGTTGACTGCTAACGTCAGCATGACATCATGCTGATGTCATAAATCCATTTTCGAATTAATTAAATTCCAGAAATTAATAAAATCTTTAGAAAATCATATCTTTTAATCTGTAACTCGGACTAAAATAATTTCAACATGAAAGTTGCTCAGAACGACGAGACGAATCCGGATACGCAGTCCGTTCGTCCGCCACACACCCCTAACCTATCGAACCCGCAACTTTCCCCCTCCGGCTCCTCTGCCCGAAAACACGAAACACCGGGGATATTTTCCCGAATGTTTCCCCCCTTAACTGGTACCACCTCATACCACGCCTAACATCGTTACTTGTCTTGTCATGCATCGATATGCATCTGTTTACATGGTATTCATTGTTTCTTCCCCCCCTCTTCTCTCCGGTAGACTACGAGACCGACGCTGCTGCTGCCCAGTTCGACTACGGAGTTGACGACCCCTCTCTCTTGCCAGAGCAACCAGGCAAGCCCCCCCTTGATCACCAGATATCGCCCATTCTACTCTATACTGCTTGCATTAGAGTAGTGTATCATGTTACTGCTTTCCGTTATACCTATCCTGATGCATAGCCTGTCCTTGTTACTACTGTTGATACCTTTACCTTCAATCCTATATGCTTAGTATAGGATGCTAGTATATTCATCTGTGGCCCTGCATTCTTGTCCGTCAGCCGTGCTATACTATCGGGCCGTGATCACTCGGGAGGTGATCACAGGTATATACTATATACTTTATACATGATACATGTGGAGACTAAAGTCGGGTCGGCTGGTGGAGCACCCGCGAGTGGATCTTTGTGGCGGAGCGACAGGGCAGGTTGAGACCACCTAGGAGACAGGTGGGCCTGGGCCTGTTCGGCGTTCGCGGATATTTAACACGCTTAACGAGATCTTGGTATTTGATCTGAGTTGGCTACGAGCCTATACGCACTAACCATCTACGTGGGAGTAGTTATGGGTATCCCGACGTCGTGGTATCAGCCGAAGCACTTCAGACGTCAGCGACGGAGCGGCGCGCGCCGGATTGGACTGGAACGCCTGCTAGGCTAGGTCTGCTTTCGGCCGCCCTCGCAACGTGCAGGTGTGCTATGGGCGATGGGCCCAGACCCCTGTGCGCTTAGGTTTAGACCGGCGTGCTGGCCTCTCTGTTTTGCCTAGGTGGGGCTGCGACGTGTTGATCTTCCGAGGTCGGGCATGACCCAGGAAAGTGTGTCTGACCAAATGGGATCAAGCGTGTTGGGTAAGTTGGTGCACCCCTGCAGGGAAGTTTAATCTATTCGAATAGTCGTGATCTTCGGTAACAGGACGACTTGGAGTTGTACCTTGACCTTATGACAACTAGAATCGGATACTTAATAAAACACACCCTTCCAAGTTCCACAGACAACCCGGTGCTCGCTTTCCCACAGGGCGACGAGGGAAGGATCGCCGGGTAGGATTATGCTATGCGATGCGACTGGAGATGCTACTTGGAGATGCTACTTGGAGATGCTACTTGGAGATGCTACTTGGAGATGCTACTTGGAGGACTTCAATCTACTCTCTCCTACATGCTGCAAGACGGAGGCTGCCAGAAGCGTAGTCTTCGACGGGATTAGCTATCCCCTCTTATTCTGGCATTCTGCAGTTCAGTCCACTGATATGGCCTCCTTACACATATACCCATGCATATGTAGTGTAGTTCCTTGCTTGCGAGTACTTTGGATGAGTACTCACGGTTGCTTTCTCCCCCCTTTTTCCCCCTTTTCCTTTCTTTCTGGTTGTCGCAACCAGATGCTGGAGCCCTGGAGCCAGACGCCACCGTCGACGATGATTCCTACTACACTGGAGGTGCCTACTACTACGTGCAGGCCGCTGGCGACGACCATGAGTAGTTTAGGAGGATCCCAGGCAGGAGGCCTGCGCCTCTTTCGATCTGTATCCCAGTTTGTGCTAGCCTTCTTAAGGCAAACTTGTTTAACTTATGTCTGTACTCAGATATTGTTGCTTTCGCTGACTCGTCTATGATCGAGCACTTGTATTCGAGCCCTCGAGGCCCCTGGCTTGTATTATGATGCTTGTATGACTTATTTATGTTTTTAGAGTTGTGTTGTGATATCTCCCCGTGAGTCCCTGATCTTGATCGTACACATTTGCGTGCATGATTAGTGTACGATTGAATTGGGGGCGTCACAATGCTGGCTCTAGCAATCCTTCTAAGGACTAGATCAAGCATCTCGAAATCGAAATATATGTTTTGATGGAGTGATCAAAGCTTTTAGGTTTATACAATGTTTGTTAGAAACTTGTATTTACAAGAAAGTGAGTGGGAGCACTACAACATTTCTGATAAGTATATGTGAATGACATATTGTTGATCCGAAATGATGTAGAATTTCCGGGAAGCATAAACGGTTGTTTGAAGAGTGATTTTGAAAGGAAGACCTGGATAAAGCTGCTTACATATTGGGCATCAAGATCTATAGAGATAGATCAAGACGCCTGATGATACTTTCAAAGAACGCATACCTTGACATGTTTTTGAAGGAGTTCAAAATAGATCAGTCAAAGAAGGGGTTCTTACCTGAGTTGTAAGGTGTGAAGTTGAGTAAGACTCAAATATTGACCACGGCAGAAGAAAGAGGAAGGACGAAGGTTGTCCCCTATGCTTTTGTCATAGGCTCTATACGGTATGCCATGCTGAGTACCGCACCTGATGTGTGCCTTGCCACATGTCTGGCAAGAGGGTACAAAGGTGATCTAGGAGTAGATCACCAGATAGCGGTCAAAATTATCCTTAGAGGAATAAGGAAATGTTTCTCGGTTATGAGGTGATAAAGAGTTCGACGTAAAGAGTTACATCGATGCAAGCTTAACACCTATCCGGATAGCTCTGAGTAGAGATACCGGATACGTATAATGGAGCAACAATTTGGAATAGCTCCAAGTGGAACGTGGTAGCAGCATCTATGATATAAAGTTTTGCGAAATACATAGGGATCTGAATATGGCAAGACCCGTTGACTACAACCTCTCTCACAGCATAACATGATCAAACCCAAAACTCTTTGAGTGTTTATCACATAGTGATGTGAACTAGATCATTGAGTCTAATAGACTCTTGGATGTTGGTCACATGGCGATGTGACATGTGAGTGTTAATCACATGGCTATGTGAACTAGATTATTGACTCTAGTGCAAGTGGGAGACTATTGGAAATATGTCCTAGAGGCAATAATAAATTGGTTATTATTATATTTCCTTGTTCATGATAATCGTTTATTATCCATGCTAGAATTGTATTGATAGGAAACTCAGATACATGTGTGGATACATAGACAACACCATGTCCCTAGTAAGCCTCTAGTTGACTAGCTCGTTGATCAATAGATGGTTACGGTTTCCTGACCATGGACATTGGATGTCGTTGATAACGGGATCACATCATTAGGAGAATGATGTGATGGACAAGACCCAATCCTAAGCCTAGCACAAAGATCGTGTAGTTCGTATGCTAAAGCTTTTCTAATGTCAAGTATCATTTCCTTAGACCATGAGATTGTGCAACTCCCGGATACCGTAGGAGTGCTTTGGGTGTGCCAAACGTCACAACGTAACTGGGTGGATATAAAGGTACACTACAGGTATCTCCGAAAGTGTCTGTTGGGTTGGCACGAATCGAGACTGGGATTTGTCACTCCGTGTAAACGAAGAGGTATCTCTGGGCCCACTCGGTAGGACATCATCATAATGTGCACAATGTGACCAAGGAGTTGATCAAGGGATGATGTGTTACGGAACGAGTAAAGAGACTTGACGGTAACGAGATTGAACAAGGTATCGGGATACCGACGATCGAATCTCGGGCAAGTATCGTACCGCTTGACAAAGGGAATTGCATACGGGATTGATTAAATCCTTGACATCGTGGTTCATCCGATGAGAGCATCGTGGAGCATGTGGGAGCCAACATGGATATCTAGATCCCGCTGTTGGTTATTGACCGGAGAGTTGTCTCGGCCATGTCTGCATGACTCCCGAACCCGTAGGGTCTACACACTTAAGGTTCGATGATGCTAGGGTTATAGGGAAAGTATGTACGCGGTTACCGAATGTTGTTCCGAGTCCCGGATGTCACAAGGAGTTCCGGAATGGTCCGGAGGTAAAGATTAATATATAGGAAGTATGATTTTGGCCACCGGAAGTGTTCCGGGCATCACCGGTAGTGTACCGGGACCACCGGAGGGGTCCGGGGGTCCACCAGGTGGGGCCACCAGCCCCGAAGGCTTATATGGGCCAATAGTGGGAAGGGAACAGCCCCTAGGTGGGCTGGGGCGCCTCCCACCAAGGCCCAAGGCGTCCTCAAGAGGAGAGGGGGCAAACCCTAGGCGCAGATGGGCCCTAAGGCCCACCCTAGGTGCGCCCCCCTCTCTCTCCCCCTTGGCCGCCTCCCAGATGGGATCTGGGGGCTGCCGCCACCCCTAGGGAGGGAACCCTAGGTAGGGGCGCAGCCCCTCCCCTCCCCCTATATATACTTGAGCAAAGGGGCAGCCCAACACGCGATTCAATCTCTCTGTTGGCGCAGCCCTACCCCTCTTCCTCCTGGTCTCTCGTAGTGCTTGGTGAAGCCCTGCTGGAGTCCCGTGCTCCTCCATCACCACCACGCCATCGTGCTGCTGCTGGATGGAGTCTTCCCCAACCTCTCCTTCTCCCCTTGCTGGATCAAGGCGTAGGAGACGTCACCGGGCTGTACGTGTGTTGAACATGGAGGTGCCGTCCGTTCGGCACTACGATCATCGGTGATTTGGATCACGACGAGTACGACTCCATCAACCCCGTTCACTTGAACGCTTCCGCTTTGTGATCTACAAGGGTATGTAGATGCACTCTCCTTCCCTCATTGCTAGATTACTCCATAGATTGATCTTGGTGACGCGTAGAAAATTTTGAATTTTTGCTACGTTCCCCAACACCAATCTCGTGCAGGCTTCGTACGATGAGACCGATGGCGATCCCGCCATGTTCATGATGCAGGAGGTATCGCTGTCCGCCGCGGGCGCGGGCGAGCATGTCTTCCTCAACGAAGAGCGAGCTGGCGCCGTCCTCCGCCGCTCCTTTGACGACGTCGACCTGGCATGGTACCTGGACACGGGTGCGTCAAATCACATGACGGGCGACGAGGCATCCTTCACCGAGCTAGACAAGGGAGTGGCTGGCACCGTGAAATTCGGTGACGGCTCCCTCGTGGAGATCCACGTCCGTGGAACCGTTCTGTTCACCGTCGGCAGAGAAGATCACCGGGCCCTGACGCAGGTTTACTGGATTCCCCGGCTGAAGACCAATATCGTCTCAATCGGCCAACTGGACGAGATCGGATGCCCGACACTTGTCAAGGACGGTGTCATGACCGCCCGCGATCACCAGCAACGCATCCTCGCCAGGGTGCCTCGTGCGCGCAACCGGCTCTACGTCGTTCATCTCCAGTTTGTCAGGCCCGTGTGCCTGACGGCGCACGCTATCGAGGACGCATGGCGTTGGCATGCTCATTTTGGCCATCAGCATTTCGATGGGCTTGCACAATTGGCGCGTCAGGGTATGGTGCACGGGCTGCCACTGATCGAGCATCATGAGCAGGTTTGCGACGCCTGCCTTGTCGGAAAACAGCGTCGAATACCATTCCCAAAGCAAGCGAGGTTTCGCGCCTCGGAGCCACTGGAGCTGGTTCACGGTGACTTGTGCGGACCGATCTCTCCGGCGACACCAAGTGGAAGAAGGCACTTTCTCCTCCTGGTGGATGATCACAGCAGATACATGTGGCTATCCCTGCTGCACAGCAAAGACGAAGCTGCGGACTACATCTGCAGATTCCAGGCGAAGGTGGAGCGTGAGACAGGACGCAAGCTCAAGACGCTTCGGACAGATCGAGGAGGGGAATTCAATTCGAATGACCTCACGGCCTATCTCGCTGATCTTGGTGTCGAGAGACACCTCACCGCTCCCTACACGCCACAGCAGAACGGCGTAGTGGAGCGGCGAAATCAGACAGTGGTGGGAACAGCGAGATGTATGATGAAGGCCATGGGTGTTTCTGCCCGGTTCTGGGGAGAAGCAGTGTCCACCGCTGTGTTTGTGCTCAACCGCGCATACACCAGGAGCGTGAAGGGGAAGACCTCATTCGAAGCATGGCACGGGAGGAAGCCGAACGCCGACATCCTCCGTGTGTTTGGTTGTGTCGCGCACGCAAAGTGCACAAGGCCTCATCTGAGCAAGCTAGAAGACCGCAGCAAGCGCATGGTCTTCTTCGGCTATGAGGGCGGGAGCAAAGCCTACCGTCTATATGATCCAGATGAAGAGAAGATCGTCGTGTCCCGCGACATTGTGTTCGAGGAAGAACGAGCGTGGGACTGGGAACAGACGCAACCTGCGACACAAGGTATGAGCTTTTCGATAGATCCCCTGTCGACTCTGTCCGGCGGCTCACCTGTGGCGACGACGTCGACCTCACCAAGCACAGCCTTGGGTCGGTCGCCATCGCCACCCACGCCCACGACGCCAGGTCCAGGGAGTGCAGGCCGCGGTGGCTCTACATCACCACTTGCCGCTGCGTCTAGCGCTCCTGCAAGCCCGAGAACAGAACATGCTCTGCCAGTGCCTGTCGCACCAGTGCATGCTATGAGGACGAGGGCACAAGACGGTATCTTCCTCTCAAACCCCAAGTACAATGACAACATCAGATCACCTGCATTTTCTCCTTCACCCCAGTCACCAGAGGTTAACGACGATGAGGAGGACCCAGATTATGAGCTTGGTCTCCTGCAAGGAGAAGAACCAGGCTCGTTTGAAGAGGCTAAGCAACACGAGTGCTGGCAGCTGGCAATGGCCGACGAGATGGCATCGATCGAGGCCAACCACACCTGGGCTCTGGTTGATCTCCCTCGAGGGCACCGTTCGATTGGTTTAAAGTGGGTTTACAAAGTGAAGAAAGATGCAGATGGTGAGATAGTAAAGCACAAAGCTCGTTTGGTGGCTAAGGGATATGTGCAGAAGCAGGGTGTCGACTATGAAGAGGTGTTTGCACCTGTGGCAAGAATGGAATCAGTGCGTTTTCTTCTCGCCATGGCAGCCAGTGCAGGTTGGACAGTGCATCATATGGATGTAAAGTCTGCATTCCTAAATGGTGAGCTCAGAGAGGAAATGTATGTGACACAGCCTCCAGGGTTCGTAATTACTGAGCAAACGAGCAAGGTGCTGAAACTTGACAAGGCGTTGTATGGGCTGAAACAGGCCCCGCGGGCATGGAACACCAAGCTAGACACTTGCTTGACAGGATTAAAATTCAAGAGATGTCCCTCCGAGCATGGAATATATGCAAGAGGGGATGCAGAATCTCGGCTGGTAGTCGGGGTTATGTGGATGATCTGATCATCACTGGATCAGATGAGGAGAAGATCAGCAGATTCAAAGATGAGATGCAGACGCTGTTCAAGATGAGTGATCTAGGGCATCTGAATTACTATCTGGGCATAGAAGTTCACCAGCACGATGGGGGAATTGATCTCTGTCAGGCTGGGTATGCTGCCAAGATACTTGACAGAGCTGATATGACAGGTTGCAACTCCTGCCGTGTACCTATGCAGCCCAGGTTTAAGTTGAGCAAAGACAGTACAGCTCAACCAGTGGACGCAACTGAATTCAGAAGCATAGTAGGGATGCTGCGCTATCTCATTCACACAAGACCTGATCTCACATTCTCGGTTGGATTTGTGTCAAGGTTCATGGAGGCACCTACCCAGGAACACTTGGCTGCAGTAAAGCACATCCTGCGCTACATAGCAAGAACTCTGAATTGGGGAGTGCACTACTCCCGTGGCGCGGCTGATGCTCCCCTGATTGGGTACAGTGATAGTGACCATGGTGGATGTCTGGACACGCGCAGAAGCACGACAGGTCTCATGTTTTTCCTTGGAAGCAACCTGGTAAGCTGGCAATCGAAGAAACAGAGCATTGTAACCCTTTCTTCATGTGAGGCTGAGTATGTTGCTGCAGCAACAGCAGCTTGTCAGGGTGTGTGGCTGGCGCGCCTTAGTGAGATCAAGGTGGAAGCAGTGAAATCGGTCGTGCTCAACATGGACAACAAATCGGCAATTTCATTGTGCAAGAACCCCGTCTTCCACGAGCGAAGCAAGCATATTGATATTAAGTATCACTATATCAGGGAGTGTGTGGAAAACGGGAAGATGCAGATCGAATTCGTGAGGACCGAAGAGCAGATGGCCGACTTGCTTACCAAGGCACTTGGTAGTGGGAAGCTCCAGGAGCAGCGAGCAAAGATCGGCATGGTGGAGATCACGAAGATGCACAAGGTTTAGGGAGTGAATGTTGAATAAATCCTAGTGCATCCTCCCCTCTTAGTTAGCTGTTTTTTTTCTGGAACTTTACTGTAGCTCATCAGGCTGTTGTCACCGTCAGGCTGCAGGTAGTTTAGCTCCTTTCCTTTCGGTTTTTCAGTTAGTTAGAGATAGGATTAGTTGTGCTGGTCATTGCCTAACAAACTAGGACCGTTTCTAGTGGACGCACGACTCGCTCGTGGGATGGCGCGAGGATTACGGATCGTGAGGTCTACCTTTGCTTTGTAATTCAGAATAAGAGAGAATGAATAGAAGGAAGAAAAGTTGCAGCTTCAGGCAACACAAAACAGACTGTCCACTACTCTGTTAGTTCTTTTGCAATTGCATTCTTCGATCTTCAGTGATAACATTATACTTCAACCAGTTATCAAATTTACGAAAATAACTTCCGGACAGCTGCTAGGAGACTTAACCAATGTCGTCACGCTGTTATTAGGCATGCCATCATACACAATATGCCACATAAAAGCAATTGGCATGCATCTGAAAAAGATGTATGAAGAAAATCATATGGAACAACATCAATATCGATGGAAAAGAACAGTTTATTTACCCAGCTCACCGGAACAGTTAATTTGGTCTATGGCATCCGACCTTCGCACATTCCTTTACAGTAACTATTGGAAATGATTCAGATTATATGCTCAAGTTCCTTTGGTTAACACGCTGCTAAACACAGCAAGGTCCCTCGCGTTAAAATGCAGGAGTATTTCCTAAACAACTGATATTAGCGGTTGAAGTAAATCACGACAATCCTATTCTTTGACCTAGCCACCTCACAGCTTCCCATGGAAAAAGTTTAAGCATTCAGAACAAACGAGCTTTGCAACTCAATCCCTAGGAGGCACATTATGATCCAACTGTGTGGTACATTTGGGGGGCTTGGTTGCAAAGAAGCTGTGAAACATCCCATGTACAAGATGAAGCTGGAATCCTAGGTTCGACCTCCATGATTTGGGGGACTAACAAATAAAAAAGCCAGACCTCCATGATTCAATGCCAAATAACCCTAGGCTCGAAACATCCCTGGAAACGCCATGCTGCAACATACAGCCAGAACTGAGCCATGAGGAACAGAGACTGCCTGTGCGATACTGTCACCTGGTATATCAACCCTTATACCATGATGCAGATAGAAGTAAGTTCCCTGATCTGGAGTCTACATATACTCCTCACCTGGTATATCAACCCTTATACCATGATGCAGATAGAAGTAAGTTCCCTGATCTGGAGTCTACATATACTCCTCCATGTACATATTGTGTTGGGAGTTGGACCTGTCGCATCAAGCACTGACCCACTAGATACTTGGTTCTGAGAGTGCGGTGCTTCATATTTTGGTTGCCGAGGGAGTACAGATGGTAAGCTTCTTGGATCTTCATATCCTGTGAGTTTTCACTGTCACAGGTCATTACACGTCTAATGGGGGTTGAAGGATTGCCTGCAAAAGAAAGGCATTAGTAACCCCACAACAACATCCAGAAGATTTTTAACTCTCTTTGATGGTAGTGAAACAAAAAATGTTAACTTGACAAAAGTAGATCAACGTGATGTTTAACTCTCTTTGAGCAATGTATACTCTCTGAATTTGTACTTCCCAAGATACATCAACTGCATGCTTTGTACTAGATGATGCCGTGTGCCTATGATCCTTTGAAGGTATTTTAGCAGAGTGCGCTACCGTTGGGCTATACTTGTGTCGGGGGGGGGACTATAAGAGGAAACACATGTCGGAGAGGCAGGATGTATATGTCAGAGTATTGCATCAAAAGATGGCACCGAATACTCCAACAGTTGGATGGCCAAACTAGACTACCTGTCATAGGTCTTCAATTGTCAGAATTTCAAGCAAGACACATTGACAGAAAAACATCACAAGAAACTAAATCTTCCCGGGTCTCACTAGGATCATCTTAATCTTAACAGTCACTCTGCATGTTAATTTTATTTAATACTAGCTTCAAAGGAGAAAAAGACGCACATACCTTAGTCATGTCAATCATTGCTAGGGAAAATGTGCATTATAGCTACTAGAAACGGAAAATTTGGAGAAAGATTTGACCTTTTTCAACTACTTCTCATTAATCGAGGTTCACAAGCACGATGGTTTGATTTAGATGAAACCTTCAATGATTCTTTGTCAAGATCAACCTTAACATTTTATACTTCAGGAAAACAGTGCCGCGAATTTCTACTTTCTACTGACCATTAGAACCAGCAATCAAGGTGTTCCTTCCGTTTCTTTGCCGGGGGTTATCCTCACACAAGATAATTTGGTTAAATACTTAAATGTAAATGACAGCGGGACGCGCAACGCGGCTTTTGCTATGAACAGGAGACCATTCAGCATTCTTTTATTGCGTGTTAGCATGCATTGCATGGCAGGCTGTTTATTTAGCATTTAACATTACTGCATCCTGTAGTATTTCACATATATTTGGGACGTGGCTGCAGGGGGGGTAGATAAATCGCTACAAGCACTTTATTATGATCGGGGCTGGAGCAGTTTTTTGGTCTATTTGGCTTTGTAGAAACAGTACTCCCTCTGATCCAAATTAATTGACACGGTCTCTATACAACCTCTGTACAATGTTGTATAGAGGCTGCGTCAGGCCCTGTTTGGATTGTCGTGTTCTTTTCAAATACACCTGTAAAGAATATAGGTCACGGCTCATCGCTTTGTTACCGGCCGAGAATTGCTGAGCGGACGGTAAGATACAGGTGTAAAATAAACACCTCTGTATTTATTTACAACGAATCCAAGCGTGGCCTCGATTAATTTGGATTGGAGGGAGTATTATTTTTTACAATAAGGTCCAATCTTGCAGGCAGGTGCTATGATCGTGTATCAGTTGGCTGCAATCATGGGCATTGTTACAGAAGGTGCAGCACAACAGAGCTTGGCACCAAGAAGCTAGAGTGGCTTACCAGGGAGTTTATGTCCTGGTTTGGATGGTGTGCTAGTGAAGTAGTGATAGGCTTCTCAGTCTGTACTCTCTAGTGATGCTATGTGTGGCCTGTCTTTTTCATTAGGCCTAAATGTTTCGTGTGGTTATGTTGCTTTTTGATGGCTTGTAATAAATAATGTAATAATCAGGGCTGCATGTATCAGCGATGCAGAGGCCGGGGGTAATAAAGCTTTCATTTTACAAAAATTACAAAATTAGAACCAGCAATATAAGAAAGTAATGAAGAAAGAACAAAGTCTGTTAGTTAGGACTAGATGCTTGAATGGGACTGAGACTTTTGCCAAAAGAAAGGGTGCAAGCAGTTTGAAAATGGATGTTTTATTCTTCATGTTGCATCATTGGTGATATCAATACATATTATGACTGGATCATCCCTTGTATAAATGATTAGCTGTCTAGATCCCATCCCAGTAAAAGAGATTTGAGTTGGAAATAAGACATTTACCTTGGCAAAGAAGAATGTTTCCTCTGTGATGAAACAGCTGATCCATTTTCGCCACCATTTTCCTCGAGTTCAGCGAAGCGTTTCTTAAATTGGTCGACAGCACTGCAATACCAGAAGATGCAAGCATATCAGACATGGATGATGACTAAGAGAAGATAAACAAGTGTGCAATAACATATCTAACCTTAAATGAACAAAGTTTCGTCTGTCTGTTCCACTGATATGCTCCTTCAGTAATTGAGGATGATACTCCAAAATTTCTTCAAAGATCAGTTCCTTGATGTCCTCCTTTGTTACTCTACGACCCTCAAATTCAAATTCAATTTTTGGTATCGGTTGACAAGATGGTTCTCGCTCTACCTTTGCTAGTCCATTAAAGTATGGATCTGCCAATGCCTACAATTTGCAGATATATCAAGATCACAATATCTTGTACTGCCAGATGCAGAACATGGGACCGGTTAAGATTCATATATATGGCATACCTCTTCAGCAGAGGGACGATCCTTTGGATCAAAAGCTAGAAGCCTCCTAAGCAATCGTAATGCTAATGGGTCAGCCTTTGGAAATTTCTGCGAAAACGAAGCAGGCTGTTTCTTCCGCATGCATGTCAGATATTTTCTTGCCTTGTCATTCCGCACCTTAGCAGAGGTAGGACAGTAGAAAATTTTAAGGAGACAGAACTACGTATAACTTTGACAGCAAACTTCCAAAGATCCATACCTGAGAAATAGCATCTAATGAAGGTGTCCCCAGAACATCAGTTATCAAATCCAGCTGGTGAACAACATTTTTACCAGGAAATAGAGGCTTTCCAATCAACACCTCGGCAAAAATGCACCCTATACTCCATATATCAATAGCTGGTGTATACTGCAACCCAAAAGATGGCAAATTTCAGTGACACGAACAATTGGCCATACCAACTCAAATCAGGACCGGGGGAAGATCTTGTTTACAAAAGAAATATAACAGAAAAATAATGCCACAACTGTGGTCAATACCAAATAAGACGATTTGTAATTGGGACAGTCAACTTCCAATCGGGACCATTTGAATATTTCTTTAACCCAACTAATGCTATGCACTGTTCAGTTGCTCAAGTAACGGATATGTTTCCAACTTTGCAATAAGCAGCATGAGCAAAAGAAATTGTGCTGAAGGGATCCATTTACTTACGGAAGGTTGTTAGTGATAGTTGCTATCTACCTTCTCTACTGTAAATTAAGAGGGTGTATAAACAGGTAAATTGTGCAGAAAATAATTCAAACTCGACGGTAGCCACATCTGAATGGTAGTTAGTAAGCAAAACCGCATTCCTATTAAAATTATAATTCAAACTCTATTCATGTTTCCCCAATATGGAATATGAACATGGTATGGCAAGATAGTTGCCACATGGTTTAGTTCCCATTCAAGTTATTTATGTGCGACAAACACTAACAGGCTGGAACAGGTTTCGGAAAGTGGTCTGGTACCTACTGGGCTCAGTGAGCCTCCAATGTGGAGACCTACCACGGGAATCTATGCAAAGGGAGGCATGTTGGCATTAGGGGCACAAATTCGTGGGACTTCAGAAAGCCTAGCCACCACTCCCACCCATGAAAGCCTGGCCGTGCTTGTCAGTGCTAGCACCCTAGCAGGCTACTAGGCTAGCACACAGCGTTCCCGCTTTTATACGTGTGGATACCTTGAGAGGTGTTGTTGCGAGGCTGTCAGGTAAGGACAATCGCAACTTGTGATTGTCCAGAGGTGCTAGTGGAGGAACCATGAGGAGCTACTAGTACAAGTGTACAACTATATTAGAGTATCGGTAATGATGTGGTCTAAAACTGCAGTGGTCCTTGGTGTACAATATGTATACAAACATTTAGTGATACACGCAAAGACATGGAGTTCCAACCTTGCAGTGCTATCCATCATTCTATTGTTTGCAGCCATATGACAGCACAGTTACAAGTTTGAACAGCATACAATATGGGCTTATGAATCATTAGTGTTACTTCTTTATTGCCAATTTGCCATGGGACATTTGCTGATTTACAAGTATATGATGAGTTCATGGCATCAACTTTTTTGCTCAAATTTGCGCATACAGGTGTAAACGATGCATTACACTTTTTTTTTGGTGCTATAGGCATATAAGACAGACAAATCCAAATATTAAAAAGAAGTCAAAAGCCGCCTCATGGCAATTCCCTCAATACTCACTACAATGTGAGGTGACTCCGACTGTCAGGACCCTGACTGAACCCACTAGTGTTGTATTCCTATTGGCACTTCGTCAGTTAACCAATGATCCAGTTGATCAAGACGAGAAGCAATGGACAGTCCAGATGGGCGCGGGCAAAAGAGTATCTTTACTGTTTACCATTTAAACTCAATTACAATGTACTGTTTATCTTGCTGCTGCCGTCACTGCTGTAATTTCCCTCATACTCACCTCATGGCCAATTCCCTCATACTCACTACAAGGTGAGGTGATCAACAGGCACCGGACATCAAGTTCCAGACCCGCATCCCAACAATGTCATTTACCAGCACCAGTACCAGTACCATCACACAAAAATAATGCCTATTAGGTCGGCATCATCTATATGTATACATGTCAACCTCTCTAACTTCTGATAAATCATAAGTTTGTAACATTGCTTACCTTAGAATAGAAGGACCCACAAAGTTCAGGTGCTCTATACCATCTTGTTGCCACATAATCCTGAAAAGCGAAGTTTATTCTAATTTAGAAGTTCATTTGACAGGAATAGAAAACATTGGATGAGCAATGGAAGACTCCAGAGCAGCCCCAAGGCCCTAAATTAATGGTTAGCTTCAGAACCGTCGACCCCAATCCCACCCTAAAACCAAAATGAGGAAATGGCTTCGTGAAGACCCACTTAAAAGTAAAACTAGATGACATCTTATTTCAACTTGTATGTGACAGTGCACTGATCATTAGATATTCACTTTCCCTTTGTTAGAACCATTGCGTCTCGAATGACAACCTTAAGTTCAACATGACAACGGGGAACAAAGCATGATTCGGTGCTAGTAAATCTCCAATTGTTAGTACTGCAAGATCAACCAATAACATATGCTATTGAGATACAATAACAAAAGATATTGCTTACTGTCCAGAAGACTGTCGTAGGTGCATCATTGAATGCAACTCTCGCCAAGCCAAAGTCACAAATTTTGAGTTTGCAATTTGCGTTGGCAAGCACATTCTTGGGCTTCAAATCTCGGTGATAGACATTTGCTGCATCAAAGCACAAACAATATTTAGCCAATTCTGAACATATGTAGCAACTGAAATGATATTATATAATTTCCAACATTAAAAATCAACCATGCAAATACAAATAGAGTATGGAACCAAATATGCTATGGTTTCGGTAAATACCAAACTAGCCAAAGTTGACACGGGTTCAAAAAATAAAGGAGCAACCTTTTACTTTTATTTGTGCAACTAAATATCTGAGTTGTCATGTGCAATGCTGCATCAGTAATCAATACCCAGATACTCAGCATGCCTTAGTGGGCAAATGCAGAACAAGACACCATAAACACAGGTGATTGTCATACACAATGATACAGCAAATAGGTTGGGGCCATAAACATCAGTGGTCGGGGTCCATCGCGTATACACTGGCACAGGAGCATATTGCAATAACAAGCCTACATGCTACAACAGCATTGCTTCATTTCAAACCAGGCCTTAGATGCAGGCCATGGCGTGCATTCAGAACGACTATCATCTCGACCAAACTGTACCAAACTTTAAATCAGTCGACCCGTTCAATAGATGTTAATTAGAACTCATGTAATTGTTCCAGTGCCATCTCAATAAAAGAAAGAACAGGAAGGGGGAAAAGGGATGAATCAAATCATCAAATGGTTACAAGTGAAATTTGCATGCAAATTAGCATACAACAATGCAAGTGCAGGAAAGAAACAATAGTCAAATAGCTACATGGTCGTTCCATAAGAATAGAAGCGCACGTAACATTTATCTTCATAAAAAGACTGTGAGGAAGTGCATACCTGTGTGCATATATTTCAAAGCTCGAAGCATCTGATACAAGAAAAACTGATAATGCTCCCTCGTCAAATCATCATTAGCCTTTATTACTTGATGAAGATCTGACTCCATAAGTTCAAAGACAACATATATATCTTTGAAATCCTTTTTGGATGGGGGGAGCAAGATATGCTTTATTTCCACTACATCAGGATGCCTAAGAAGCCTGAGAAGCTTGATTTCACGGAGTATGCGTGCAGCATCCGATATATGCTCAAAAATGTTGTGTATCTTCTTTATTGCAACCTTCTCTCCTGTTTGTGTATCATTTGCAGAACATACAAGTCCATAACTACCTTTGCCTATGACCTCCAGAACTTTGTATCGATTAGTATCGCCATATTCAGTAAAGAAATCAATTTCCGCTGCACTCTGAATTAGAGAAAATAGTCAGATAACTAATACTGTTGCACATTAAACCTACGAAACACAGAAGACAATGACCATCGATGATGGTACTACCACTTGGTTACTCTATGATCAAAAGGAAAATGTGTACTTTTGACCCCTAAACTATTATTTTGGGTGTAGATCTGGTCGTCAACTCCTAAAACGGATACTTTCACCCTTCAACTCTCAATACTGTATATTTTTGCTCCATCGAGGTGGTTTTGACTGTTCCAAAATGGTTTTGATCGATGTGGCATCTACATGTAGGCCAAATCACATATCTGCAGTCTTACCAATTTCCTCCCGGAAATTCCTAAAATTTAAGTAAGAAGCAGAAAAAGGCAAATAATATATATATACTTCAAACGAAGATATCAACGAATCTAGTAAAAAGACATCAGTTTTGAAGAAATGGAGAAAACTATCAGAAAGGGGGAAAGAGTAAAATCATATACAGCATAATGGGGTAAAAAAACTCGAGAAAGTCTTTTTATTTACAAAAACCTCAGATTTTCAAAAATCAAGAAAACAAAAAAATAGTCAAAAGAAAAATCAAGAAATTGCAAATAGAAGGAGATTATGATTCTTTTATTAAATTGCTTTTCTTCTAATAAACCAAAAAATGTCGGATTGCTCCTTTTTTCTCTCAAATTCCCTGTAAATACAGAATATGAAATATCATTTTTAATTATATTTTCCTTTTTTTGTTTTGTTTCTCTGCTTTTTAAATAGGTTTGTGGATTTTTAGAATGAGATTAGTGATGCGGCAGACACATGGTGCTGGCGCCGCATCAGTAAAAACCGCTTTGAAATGGTCAAACCGCCTTGAGGGACCAAAAGTACACGAAATGGCAGTTCAAGGGCAAAAATGTCTGACTGTGGGACCAGATCTACACCCGGCCAATAGTTTAAGGGGTCAAAGATACATTTCCAAATCAAAAACACTGCTGCAAGTTAATCACAGACGTTCAGTGGTATTAATGACAAAACCAGAGAAAGAACTGCCTGAGCAAGTCCCTCTCCACCTACAACTTAATCATCTAGTGTCAGTATGACATATAGCTTCCAACGAAACAGTGGACTGGAGCAAAGGTTTTCCGCTGTTACTACCAGGTACGTATAAAGATATTCCTTTGGGATGTAATCACATACTCCAGAGCCAAGAACTGCGCACACCTCTGACATTACAAATTTACAATTCACTCTCTTTGTAGCATGTGCGAAAAATAAATTATTACCAAAGACTGAAGGAGGTGTCCTTATAACCAGTAGCTACTTTGTAGAATAACAACATTACCAAACAAAAATGTCCTAAAGTCACAGCATGTCACCTAGTTTTATTCGCTTAAACTAATATTAAAACCATCTGGACCTCTTACTCGAATTGCTATCATTCCCAACATTTTCACTACTCCCGTCTAAACAAGCAAAGCCAAAGAATCCAAGAGCACGAACCTTCTTGCGCAAATCGCCGTTCTGCATCTCGGAGCCCGTAGTGGAAGCTTCCCAAGATCGACCTTTCTTTCTTTCTTCTCCCTCCTCCCACGATCCCACCAGACACACAGACCGGCCTCTCGCTCAGGCGCGGGTCAGCCGCACTTGCCCCACCGGCTCCTGCTCCGAATCGCGGTCCCGCAGTCGTTCCTGCTCCTCATACACCCCTCGCCGCCACCGTACGTCGCTGCCGCGGCCGCCGCCACGGCCGGGTTCTTGTACGGTTCGGGAAGATCGCGAGCCGGCGGCAGTCGCTTCGGATCTGGGGGAAGGGGAGAGGAGGCGTCGTGCGTGGAGACTGGAGAGAGCTCGTCGGCGTGCTGTGGTGAGGCAGCGGAGGAAGCTGGGGTGACGAGGTGGGAGGGATATTTTCTCTTCTCTTCTCTTTCTCCTCTGTTTTCTCCGCGTGGTGAGGTGAGCTCCGCGTGCGTGGCAGCTATATCTCGTGGATTCTCGGTGGCGTTTCGCCGTTTCCAAAGGTAGATCACAAGGCTCGGGCTCTCTTTAGACCAAAAATGTACTGTAATATTCATGTCAAAACAAAGTGTAATGTCTCTTATATATTTTATTGTAGAAAATTAGTCATGAAATGCTAAACCAATTCTCGTATGGTTATTCATCGTTGGAGCATAATCAACCTCACTACAATGGTTTATTCCTACCTGCAATTGAGAGCAACTAGAATTCCTATAAAGATGTTATTGTATCCGTCTCCTGGGGCTCTTCGAGGGTGAAAGCGCCCTCAGCACCGTTCGTTTTCGAGTGGTGTGCCGCGGAGGCCTTCACGGGCTCTTCATGTTGTCTTATCGCCTCGGCGGGTCCATAATCTATGGACCGTGGGCGTGCCCGGGGCCACCATCATGGGGCGCCGTCGGACGCATCCGCAAGGGTGAGGCCGTCCACACCGGTCGATTCTTAGTGGCGTATCGCGGGCGCCTTCTGAGTGCTCTTCACGCCGTCTGATCTGTCCGGATCGTGCACACCCGGGGGAGGAGCCTTGGGGGTTAATGGCGGGTGGACTGCAGGCGGGCACCGGGCCAATGTCATGTGGCATTTCCGCCCTGCTCACATGCGAGGCCATCTCTGTTAGGCTGGTTGTTCATGCTGGTCGGGTCTTCTCGCGCGTTTGCAATACCGCCTTGTCCGTGGGGCCATCTTTTAGGATCGTCTGCCCCGTGTCGGGTTGGTTCGCTCGCGTCGCCTGGTTCCTACGTCACGCCCGCAAAGCCGGCTCGCCCATGGGGCTAGTCGGTCAGGTTCCGTTGGCCCCACATGGGTGCGGGCAGGCAACGAGTGAGTTGCGAACTTGGTGACCCGATTTGTTTGCCTAACCGACTCATAGCCCGATGTGGAGCCTACATGTCACCGGTCGGACCGGTCAGGCACGACGCAAGTCGTTGTGTTCCGAGTTGGGGTTTTACATGGGCTTTGCAACCCACTGTCGAGGAGTCTTGCTCGCACTACCCGGACATCCTCTGTCGGGTAGTGTGTGTTGTGCTGGACTGCCTAACGCGGGATGGGACATCGATTGCCATGCGTTATTGCGTTGCTTACAAGCGCTTCGTGTGCTCGGTCGTTCGGCACCGTCTCTCATATTATTTTGTCTTTCTTCGTGTGGCTCTCTCTTTTGATCCATACTAGCTCCACCTCGCTTCTTTCCCCTTGAATGGAAGCGGCTTCGGGAGTTTCTTGGGCGGCCCGTCTACGGGGTGGTTTGAGGGCAGTGCATGTTTTTGTCCACATGACCATCATCGGCTGCTCGAGGTAGGCAACGATCGCCGGAAGTTTTTTGGGCTTTGCCAGGGAAACGTCCGGGAGAAGTCGTCTTTTGTCGTCGCATGGCCTCTTAGGGCACTGCGACCTTCTTCGCATGCTTTGATTGTGGTGGTTGGGCATATATGAATTCTAGGTGAGCCGTTTCTTTGGTCATTTTTGTGTGCTCTGTTTGACGAGGTGGGTTTGTTTGATCCTTGTTTCTTTCGCATGTTTGGTTGCTTCGTGACGCCTACAGGATTCAGTGATGTCGTCATTCGGTTGGGTGCACCATCCGTCGTCTTCCTTCGTCTTCCCTACACTAAGGTTTTCTCGTTTGTTTTGCGTGTGTTGTGTAGTTTATTCACCTTGTGCTGATTTATCCATGCGTCATGTTTTCGTGTCCTGTTGTTGCGATACAATTGTCTGTTCGGAATGGCGATCCAATTGGATATAGTATGTCCAGGAATTGTTGGTGGATCATGAGATGATTGATGGCAGGCTTGTCCTCAGGGTCACGTCACGGGGCTCCACTCTATTTCCCAGGCAGACCATAGCGAGAAATCAAGTGCACCGCAGGGCCTATGATGTTGGTTCTACGTCCATGCATTCTTGATACATCCATTTTGCATCATGCTTTTATATCGATATTTATTGCATTATGGATTGTTATTACACATTATGTCACAATACTTATGCCTTTTCTCTCTTTTTTTACAAGGTTTACATGAAGAGGGGGGATGCCGGCAGCTGGAATTCTGGGATGGAAAAGGAGCAAATATTAGAGACATATTCTGCACACCTCCAAAAGTCCTGAAACTCCACGGGAATTATTTTCAGAATATATAAAAAATATTGGGCGAAAGAAGTACCAGAGGGGGCCACCCACCGTCCATGAGGGTGGGGGCGCGCCCCCTGCCTCGTGGGCCCCCTGGTGGCCCTCCAATGCCCATCTTTGGCTATATGGAGTCTTTCGTCGAGGAAAAAAATCATAAGCAAGCTCACGGGACAAAACTTCGCCGCCATGAGGCGGAACCTTGGCGGAACCAATCTAGGGCTCTGGCGGAGCTGTTCTGCTGGGGAAACTTCCCTCCGGGAGGGGGAAATCATCACCATCGTCATCACCAACGATCCTCTCATCGGGAGGGGGCCAGTCCCCATCAACATCTTCACCAGCACCATCTCATCTCAAACCCTAGTTCATCTCTTGTATCCAATATTTGTATCCAAACCTCAGATTGGTACCTGTGGGTTGCTAGTAGTGTTGATTACTCCTTATAGTTGATGCTAGTTGGTTTACTTGGTGGAAGATCATATGTTTAGATCCATTATGCATATTAATACCCCTCTGATTATGAACATGAATATGCTTTGTGAGTAGTTACGTTTGTTCCTGAGGACATGGGAGAAATCTTGCTATAAGTAGTCATGTGAACTTGGTATTCGTTCGATATTTTGATGAGATGTATGTTGTCATCCCTCTAGTGGTATCATGTGAACGTCGACTACATGACACTTCACCATTGTTTGGGCCTAGAGAAAGGCATTGGGAAGTAATAAGTAGATGATGGGTTGCTAGAGTGACAGAAGCTTAAACCCTAGTTTATGCGTTGCTTCGTAAGGGGCTCATTTGGATCCATATGTTTCATGCTATGGTTAGGTTTACCTTAATACCTCTGTTGTAGTTGCGGATGCTTGCAATATGGGTTAATCATAAGTGGGATGCTTGTCCAAGTAAGGGCAGTACCCAAGCACCGGTCCACCCACATATCAAATTATCGAAGTACCGAACGCGAATCATATGATCATGATGAAAACTAGCTTGACGATAATTCACATGTGTTCTCGGGAGCGCTTTCCTCTATATAAGAGTTTGTCCAGGCTTGTCCTTTGCTACAAAAAGGTTTGGGCCATATTGTTGCACCTAATTTACTTTTATTACTTGTTACCCGTTACAAATTATCTTATCACAAAACTATCTGTTACCGATAATTTCAGTGCTTGCAGAGAATACGTTGCTAAAAAGCGCTTATCATTTCCTTCTGCTCCTCGTTGGGTTCGACACTCTTACTTATCGAAAAGGCTACGATAGATCCTCTACACTTGTGGGTCATTAAGAATCTTTTCTGGCGTCGTTGCCGGGGAGTGAAGCGCCTTTGGTAGGTGGAATTTGGTAAGGAAAAATTTATATAGTGTGCTGAAATTTACTGTCACTTGTTACTATGGAACATAATCCTTTGAGGGGCTTGTTCAGGGTATCTTCACCCCGACCAATAGAGCAAAGAGTTGCTGCTCAACCTACTGAACCTACTAAAAATGTTTACTTTGAAATTCCTTCGGGTATGATAGAGAAACTGCTAGCTAATCCTTTCACCGGTGATGGAACATTACATCCCGATTTGCACCTAATCTATGTGGATGAAGTTTGTGGATTATTTAAGCTTGCAAGTATGCCCGATGATGTTATCAAGAAGAAGGTCTTCCCTTTATCTTTGAAGGGAGAGGCATTGACATGGTTTAGGCTATGTGATGATATGGGATCATGGAACTACAACCGATTGAAATTGGAATTTCATCAGAAGTTTTATCCTATGCATCTTGTTCATCGTGGTCGCAATTATATATATAATTTTTGGCCTCGCGAAGGATAAAGCATCGCTCAAGCTTGGGGGAGGCTTAAGTCAATGTTATATTCATGCCCCAATCATGAGCTCTCAAAAGAAATGATTATTCAAAAAAATTATGCTTGGCTTTCTCTTAGTAATCGCTCAATGCTCGATACTTCTTGTATTGGATCTTTTATGATGAAGACTATTGAATTCAAATGGGATTTATTGGAAATAATTAAACGCAACTCTGAAGATTGGGACCTCGACGAAGGTAAGGAGTCAGGTATAACACCTAAGTTTGATTGTGTTAAATCTTTTATGGATACCGATGCTTTCTGTGAATTTAGCACTAAATATGGACTTGACTCTGAGATAGTAGCTTCTTTCTGTGAATCCTTTGCTATTCATGTTGATCTCCCTAAAGAGAAGTGGTTTAAATATAATCCTCCCATTGAACTAAAAATAGTTGCACCTATTAAAGTTGAAGAAAAGACTATCACTTATAATGATCCTGTTGCTCCTACTACTTATATTGAGAAACCACCTTTCCCTGTTAGAATAAAGGATCATGCTAAAGCTTCAACTGTGGTTAACAAAAGTAATATTAAGACACCTAACCCCCCTGAGCAAATTAAAGTTGAACCTAGTGTTGCTATGGTTAAAGATCTCTTGGCTGATAATATTGATGGGCATGTTATTTACTTCTGCAATGAATCTGCTAGAATTGCTAGACTTGATATTAAAAATAAACATAGACCTGTTGTAGGCATGCCTGTTATTTTTGTTAAAATAGGAGACCATTGCTATCATGGCTTATGTGATATGGGTGCTAGTGCAAGTGCAATACCTCATTCCTTATACAAAGAAATTATGCATGATATTGCACCTACTGAGATAGAAGAGATTGATGTTACAATTAAGCTTGCCAATAGAGATACTATTTCACCAGTTGGGATTGTTAGAGATGTTGAAGTCTTGTGTGGGAAAGTTAAATATCCTGCTGATTTTCTTGTTCTTGGTTACCCACAAGATAACTTTTGTCCCATTATATTTGGTAGACCCTTCTTGAATACTGTTAATGCTAAGATAGATTGCAATAAAGATATTGTTTCTGTTGGTTTAGGGGATATGTCTCATGAATTTAATTTTGATATATTTCGTAGACAACCCCATGATAAAGAGTTGCCTAGTAAAGATGAAATTATTGGTCTTGCTTCTATTGCCGTGCCTCCTAGTGATCCTTTAGAACAATATTTGCTAGATCATGAAAATGATATGTTTATGAATGAAAGAAGGGAAATAGATGAAATATTCTTTAAACAGGGACCTATTTTGAAGCACAACTTGCCTGTTTAAATTCTAGGGGATCCTCCTCAACCTAAGGGTGATCCTGTGTTTGAGCTTAAACCTTTACCAGATACTCTTAAATATGCTTATCTTGATGAGAAAGACATATATCCTATTACTATTAGTGCTAACCTTTCAGAGCATGAAGAAAATAAACTATTGAAAACTCTAAAGTAGCACCGTGCTGCTATTGGATACACTCTTGATGATCTTAATGGCATTAGTCCCACTCTATGCCAGCACAAAATAAAGCTGGAGAAAGATGCTAAACCAGTTGTTGATCACCAACGACGGTTAAATCCTAAGATGAAAGAAGTGGTAAGAAAAGAAATACTAAAGCTTCTGGAGGCACGTATAATTTATCCCGTTGCTAATAGTCAATGGGTAAGTCATGTCCATTGTGTCCCTAAGAAGGGAGGTATTACTGTTGTTCCTAATGATAAAGATGAATTGATCCCACAAAGAATTGTTACAAGTTATAGAATGGTAATTGATTTCCGCAAATTAAATAAAGCTACTAAAAAATATAATTACCCTTTACCTTTTATTAATAAAATGCTAGAAAGATTATCCAAGCATACACATTTTGCTTTCTAGATGGCTATTTTGGTTTTTTCTTAAATTCCCGTGTCAAAATAGGATCAAGAAAAAACAATTTTTACTTGCCCTTTCAGTACCTTTTCTTATAGACGTATGCCTTTTGGTTTATGTAATGCACCTGCTACTTTTCAAAGATGTATGTCTGCTATATTCTCTGACTTTTGTGAAAAGATTGTTGAGGTTTTCATGGATGATTTCTCCGTTTATGGGACTTCTTTTGATGATTGCTTAAGCAACCTTGATCGAGTTTTGCAGAGATGTGAAGAAACTAGTCTTGTCTTGAATTGGGAGAAGTGCCACTTTATGGTTAATGAAGGTATTGTCTTGGGGCATAAAATTTCTGAAAGAGGTATTGAAGTTTATAAAGCTAAAGTTGATGCTACTGAAAAGATGTCGTGTCCTAAGGACATTAAAGGTATAAGAAGTTTCCTTGGTCATGCCGGATTTTATAAGAGGTTCATTAAGGACTTCTCTAAAATTTCTCGACCTCTGACTAATCTCTTACAAAAAGATGATCCTTTTGTATTCGATGATGATTGTATAGAAGCATTTGAAATACTTAAGAAAGCTTTGATCTCTGCACCTATTGTTCAGCCTTCTGATTGAAATTTACCATTTGAAATTATGTGGGATGCTAGTGATTATGCTGTAGGGGCTGTTTTAGGACAAAGAGTTGATAAGAAATTAACTGTTATTCAATATGCTAGTAAAACTCTAGACAGTGCCCAAAGAAATTATGTTACTACTGAAAAGAATTTTTAGCAGTTGTATTTGCTTGTGATAAGTTCAGACCTTATATTGTTGATTCTAAAGTAACTGTTCACACTGATCATGTTGCTATTAAATATCTTATGGAAAAGAAAGATGCTAAACCTAGACTTATTAGATGGGTTCTCTTGCTTCAAGAATTTGATTTGCATATTATTGATAGAAAGGGAGCTGAGAACCCCGTTGCAGACAACTTCTCTAGGTTAGAAAATGTTTTTGATGACCCACTACCTATTGATGATAGCTTTCCTGATGAACAATTAGCTGTCATAAATGCTTCTTGTACTGCTCCATAGTATGCTAATTACATTGTTGCTAAATTTATACCACCTAGTTTCACATACCAGCGAAATAAAAAGTTCTTCTATGATTTAAGACATTACTTCTGAGATGACCCACATCTCTATAAAGAAGGAGTAGATGGTGTTATTAGACGTTGTGTACCTGAGCATGAACATGAACAGATCCTGCGCAAGTGCCACTCCGAGGCTTATGGAGGACACCATGCTGGAGACAGAACTGCGCATAAGGTATTGCAATCCGGTTTTTATTGGCCTACTCTCTTCAAGGATGCCCATAAGTTTATTTTGTCTTGTGATGAATGTCAAAGAATTGGTAATATTAGTAGACGTCAAGAAATGCCTATGAATTATTCACTTGTTATTGAACCATTTGATGTCTGGGGCTTTGATTACATGGGACCTTTTTCTTACTCTAATGAGTATACACATATCTTAGTTGCTGTTGATTACGTTACTGAGTGGGTAGAAGCTATTCCAACTAGTAGTGCTGATCATAACCACCTCTATTAAGATGCTTAAAGAAGTTATTTTTCTGAGGTTTGGAGTCCCTAGATACTTAATGACCGATGGTGGTTCACATTTTATTCATGGTGCCTTTCATAAAATGCTTGCTAAGTATGATGTTAATCATAGAATTGCATCTCCATACCATCTACAGTCTAGTGGTCAAGTAGAACTTAGCAATAGAGAGCTTAAATTAATTTTGCAAAAGACTGTCAATATATCTAGAAAGAATTGATCCAACAAACTTGATGATGCATTGTGGGATTATAGAACTGCATACAAAAATCCTATGGGTATGCCTTCGTATAAGATGGTTTATGGTAAAGCTTGTCACTTACCTCTTGAACTAGAACATAAGGCATATTGGGCTATTAAAGAGCTCAACTATGACTTCAAACTTGCCGGTGAGAAGAGGCTTTTTGACATTAGTTCACTTGATGAATGGACAACCCATGCCTATGAGAATGCCAAACTGTTTAAAGAAAAAGTTAAAAGATGGCATGATAAAAGGATACAAAAACGTGAGTTTAATGTAGGTGATTATGTATTGTTATACAACTCTCGTTTAAGATTTTTTGCAGGCAAACTCCTCTCTAAATGGGAAGGTCCTTACGTCATCGAGGAGATCTATCGTTCCAGTGCCATAAAAATCAACAACTTCGAAGGCACAAATCTGAGGGTGGTGAACGGTCAAAGAACAAACATTATATCTCAGGTAATCCCATAAATGTTGAAACTAATGTTATTGAAACCGTAACCCCAGAGGAATACATAAGGGACACTTTCCAGAACGTTTCAGACCCTAAAAAGGAATAGGTACGTGGTACGGTAAGTAAACCGACTCCAAAACAGTTATAATGACAATTTTTCTCCGTTTTGGAATATTTAAGAAAAAGGAAAAATAAGAAGTAGTCCGGGAAGGACACGAGGCCTCCACGAGGGTGGAGGGCGCGCCCCCTGCCTCGTGGGCACCTCGTGTGCTCTCCGGACTCCGTTTTCTTGCATGATACTTCTTTTGGTCGGTAAAAAATCATTATATAATCTCCCGAAGGTTTTGACCACCGTATCACGCAAATATCTCCTGTTTTCATTTCGAGCTGTTTTCTGCCAGGGTTGTCAAGGCCATGCATCATGTCGTCTCCCTCCTCCTCTGACAACGAGGGCAACGATGCTTGGCTAATGAAGATAGAGCTGAAGAGAGAAGAGCCCAGAGAGAACAACAAGGATGATGGGATCGAGAAGGCCATGAGGGATCAAGTTCCGGCATTAGTAGACAAAGACATCCTTCAACCTCATCACAATCTCTTTACCCCAACGGAGATTAAAGCTTTCAAGATGATTTAGTTAGCTCGCATTCAAAACAAGTATCCCACAAGTGATTTTTTTTTGTTGAAGGAGCATATCGTCGCACTCAAGGGCATTATCCGCAGACTGGAGGATCTCCTACGCTCGATGTGCGACTATCCGTCATCACCAACATCTTCTTCACCAACAAAGAAGAAGTGATTATTTGGTATGGGCACTTCCCTTGGCAACTGCCAAGCTTGGGGGAGTGCCTCGGTATCGTATCACCATCAGTTTTATCTTTACCATTTTTCGTAGTTCGATCCTTTTGGTTATATCTTGATCTAGTAGAATAAAGTTTTGGTATGATCTATTTTTTAGTTTTGCTTTATGATCCTTCTATGCAATCGAGTCCGTGAGCTATATATAATAAAGATTAGTGTTGAGTCAAGGGCTTGATTACCTTACTATGATCTTGAGGGAATAGAATAAAAGAGAAGAAATAAAAAGAAATAAAGAGATCATATGGATCTTATGGAGAGTAATGACTTCACATATAAAGAGTATGATGAATAAAAGTTGTTGAGAGTTGACAACATAGTTTTGATCATCGTTGCAATTAATAGGAAGTAATAAAGAAAGAGATTTTTTCACATATAAATATACTATCTTGGACATCTTTTATGATTGTGAACACTCATTAAAGTATGATATACTAAAGAGTTGACGTTGGACAAGGAAGACGACGTAATGGGTTATGTTTTCTTACATCTGAGATAAACTATATTGTCATGGATCATCCAACATGTTGAGCTTGCCTTTCCCTCTCATGCTAGCCAAATTCTTTGCACCAAGTAGAGATACTACTTGTGCTTCCAAATATCCTTAAACCTAGTTTTGCCATGAGAGTGCACCATATCTACATATGGATTGAGTAAGACCCCTCAAGTAAGTTGTCATTGTTGCAGGCAATAAAAATTGCTCTTTAAATATGTATGATTTATTAATGTGGAGAAAATAAGCTTTATACGATCTTGTGATGTGGAAGAAATAAAAGCGACGGACTGCATAATAAAGGTCCATATCACAAGTGGCAATATAAAGTGACGTTCTTTTGCATTAATATTTTGTGCGTCCAACCATAAAAGCACATGACAACCTCTGCTTCCCTCTGCGAAGGGCTTATCTTTTATTCTTGTCTTATACTTCATGCAAGAGTCACGGTGATCTTCACCTTTCCTTTTTTATATTTTATCCTTTGGCAAGCACAATGTGTTGGAAAGATCCTAATATATATGGCTAATTGGATGTGGGTTTTCATCAACTATTATTGTTGACATTACCCTTGAGGTAAAAAGTTGGGAGGCAAAACTATAAGCCCCTATCTTTCTCTGTGTCCGATTAAAACTTCATAACCATAAATATCGCGTGAGTGTTAGCACTTGTGAAAGACTAAATGATGGTTGAGTATGTGGACTTGCTGAGAAGCTCTTATATTGACTCTTTCCTATGTTATGATAAATTGCAATTGCTTCAATGACTGAGATTATAGTTTGTTGGTTTTCAATAAAGTTTCTGATTCATACTTGAGTATGTGAATGAATTGGTACTTTAGCATAGGAGATCATATGACACCTAGGTAAATTAACTGGGACACGTAGGTGCCCGGGCACCTTGATTGTTTTAGGTATGTACCGCCGCGCAATGAATGTTTGATTTGTTTGCTAATTATTTTTCATGAAAGACTTTCCATGTTTACATTTTATTTTCGTTTTTAACTATCAGGCATGCACGACTTGCCATACAATAAATCATAGTAATATTTTATTATCTCCTGAACTACTATGGGTATCTAATACGCGTATTTTTGTTTCCTAACTATCTAATACGGGTATCTAATATTTACTAATAAAATTATGTGCATACGCGGGTATATATACCCAGTAAATTATTCTCTTAATTATTACGTTCTATTTTAACTATTTAATATGAGTATCTAATACCTATTAACGAAATTATGTACATATCGGGTACGTATATACCTAATAATTTATGTAAATATATGGATATTTAATACCTACTAATGATACCATAAAAAATACCTACTAATGATATTATGTACAAATACGGGTATCTAATACCTACTCATGAAATTATGTACACATGCGGGTACGTATATACCCAATAATTTATTTTTAGAACTATTTACTTTTTATTTTATTTTCTAACTATCTAATACGGGTAAGCAATACCTACTACCAAAATTATATGCATTCTCAGAGTGCGTATATATCCAATGAAATCTTGCGTCATATGTACCCAATCCTAATTTGATCTGTTATACAAGGGCAGAATACATGCTATATAAGAAAGTAATAAATGTCAACTTACATATTAAAACCCTGCCTTTTTATCATGCGACATGCATCCATGGGACGGTCCACGAATTAAAGCCTGCCAAATTAACTAGCAATTGATGCATTTTTATTGGTTTCCAAATCAATCGCTGAACACGATCCAACGATGAAGAAGCAAGGTGCCCAGGCACCTAGGTGTCCCAAACTGGCGTTATACATATATATATATATATATATATATATATATATATATATATGTTTGATGTTCTAAGAATGATCATGATGCCCTCATGTCCGTATTTTATTTTATCGACACCTCTATCTCTAAACATGTGGACGTATTTTTCAATTTCGGCTTTTGCTTGAGGACAAGCAAGGTCTAAGCTTGGGGGAGTTGATACGTCCATTTTGAATCATGCTTTTATATTGATATTTATTGCATTATGTGTTGTTATTACACATTATGTCACAATACTTATGCCTTTTCTCTCTTATTTTACAAGGTTTACATGAAGAGGGGGAATGCCGGCAGCTCGAATTCTAGGCTGGAAAATGAGCAAATATTAGAGACCTATTCTGCACACCTCCAAAAGTGCTGAAACTCCACGGGAATTATTTCCAGAATATATAAAAAATATTGGGCGAAAGAAGTACCAGAGGGGGGCCACCCATCGTCCACGAGGGTGGGGGCGCGCCCTACCCCCCTGGGCGCGCCCCTGCCTCATGGGCCCCTGGTGGCCCTCCGATGCCCATCCTTGGCTATATGGAGTCTTTCGTCGAGGAAAAAAATCATAAGCAAGCTCACAGGATGAAACTCCGCCGCCACGAGGCGGAACCAATTTAGGGCTCCGGCGGAGCTGTTCTGCCGGGGAAACCTCCCCCCCGGGAGGGGGAAATCATCACCATCGTCATCACCAACGATCCTCTCATCGGGAGGGGGCCAATCTCCATTAACATCTTCACCAGCACCATCTCATCTCAAACCCTAGTTCATCTCTTGTATCCAATCTTTGTATTCAAACCTCAGATTGGTACCTGTGGGTTGCTAGTAGTGTTGATTACTCCTTGTAGTTGATGCTAGTTGGTTTACTTGGTGGAAGATCATATGTTTAGATCCATTATTCATATTAATACCCCTCTGATTATGAACATGAATATGCTTTGTGAGTAGTTACGTTTGTTCCTGAGGACATGGGAGAAGTCTTTCTATAAGTAGTCATGTGAATTTGGTATTCGTTCGATATTTTGATGAGATGTATGTTGTCATCCCTCTAGTGGTGTCATGTGAACGTCAACTACATGACACTTCACCATTGTTTGGGCCTAGAGGAAGGCATTGGGAAGTAATAAGTAGATGATGGGTTGCTAGAGTGACAGGAGCTTAAACCCTAGTTTATGCGTTGCTTCATAAGGGGCTGATTTGGATCCATATGTTTCATGCTATGGTTAGGTTTATCTTAATACTTCTGTTGTAGTTGCGGATGCTTGCAATATGGGTTAATCATAAGTGGGATGCTTGTCCAAGTAAGGGCAGTACCCAAGCACCGGTCCACCCACATATCAAATTATCAAAGTACCGAACGCGAATCATATGAACGTGATGAAAACTAGCTTGACGATAATTCCCATGTGTCCTCCGGAGCGCTTTCCTCTATATAAGCATTTGTCCAGGCTTGTCCTTTGCTACAAAAAAGATTTGGCCATATTGCTGCACCTTAGTTACTTTTATTACTTGTTACCCTTTACAAATTACCTTATCACAAAACTATCTGTTACCGATAATTTTAGTGCTTGCGGAGAATACCTTACTGAAAACCGCTTATCATTTCCTTCTGCTCCTCGTTGGGTTCGACACTCTTACTTATCGAAAAGGCTACGATAGATCCCCTACACATGTGGGTCATCAATTCTAAATAGTCTGGTCGGCGCATCGAACAACAAGGCAGGGACAGGGAGGGTCGACCAAGGCAAAGGATTAAGTGGTTGGTCGGAAGGTCCAGGCAACCGCTCTCCAGCATATGAAGCATTACATGAGAGGCCGGGTAGGCTACCCGGCAATTCCGAGCAGGTTGGCAATCGGAGACAAGCCTGGGCAAGGCACATGCTCACTTATGCGTCTCCAATGTCCGCGCATGTTCAATGCCAGAGACGTGTGTCGTGCGTACGACGATCTATGGGACCAGTGAAGGCCCCTTTGCGGTTCGACCGTGGAGATCGGTGAGCACAAAGAGCAGAACGCATGAAGTTTACCCAGGTTCGGGCCGCTGTGAAGTGTAAAACCTTACTCCTGCTTTGGTGTATTGGATGTATAAGCACAAGTACAAGGGAGCACAATTCGGGCAAGGTTGCACGGGAAGTGCAGCTATGCGCGTGTTTGTGCAAAGTGTCGACCTTTGTAAAGGTAGCCATGGGCCTCCTTTCATAGAGAAAGGGGTCACCAAAGTGGCAAAAATGGTAAATATACACTGTGAATAGTTGTTACAATGCTAAATACCTAACTCTGGTGAGTTAGGACAAACACATTAATTGCATCATGAGGTGTCTTGTGGATGGAGCTCCCCGGCAAGAATGACCTCTTCTTCTGTGTCGTTCGCCCATCTACCTTCTAGTTCCTTGACACATCGTCGGGACGGGTGTCATTAAAGCTATCTCTTCGGCGGTGAGCTGCCACGTGCGCAGACAAGACTCACCTAACTACCTGCCCGCTCGACACCTATATGCCAACTAACAACTTGATCGATGAGGTGGAGCAGTGCCAAGGTAGTGGGATTCTTGCCGGGCTCGAAGCTTTCCAGGCTTCACTAACTCCCCAACAAGGATCTTGCCGAGCCTCCCAAGCTGGATCTCCAGTGCTTCCGATCGCTGGCTTGGGTGTCTTCTTTACATATCGTCATCTGGTCTTAATTTATGCTTAGTTATCCTCCGGCAAGCTTTTTCATCGGGAAGGCTGCTACTGCCTGTGCATAAGTCTGGGGTACTAAGGACCCAAATCTTAGTACACCGACAGGAGCCCCGGGGCCTGGGCCACACACGCATTTGAGGCATCATTGGGCTAGGCCCAAAACAATGCTCAAGCACTCATGGCACAAGATAAATGTCATAATCTTCTCTTTAACTGCGCCCCCACGACACGCATTAAATGCGAAATGTGGGAGAAGTGGATGAAACAATAGCAACAATAGTGTGCTTGCAAAAGTGCATCCATGTCGGAAAGTAAAGAGACAGCCTCGCGTATTCCCCACAAAAAGGAATCTGCACAAGGCGCTGCTCATTTACCTCCTTCATTTTCCAATCTCACAATCCGCCATCGTCTTCCTCCTTGCGTCCAAAATAGAGCACTCTGCATTCATCCGCCACTCCACACTCGCACTCCTCCACAAACCTTGCCTCCAGAGCCGCCATGGCGCCGAAGGCAAGCAAGGACAAGGCGGTGAAGGTCATCGGTGCAGATTCAGAAGCCCTGGCGGAGGCGCAGAAAAAGCATGCAATCTTCTCGCCGGTGCTCAACAGATGCGACCTCGTGGACCGGTATGCATATGTGTGGGGGAGGAAAACATCAACTCACCCCACTCCACATGTGTTCCCCGGGTCGACTAAAGCGAATGCAGACAAATTTCCTTTATTTGTCGTGTATTTTTACTATAGACTGTGTCCTCCTTTCTCTGGTTTCTTCAATGTCATCATGTACACATTTGGCTTCCGTCTTCTTGATTTTATGCCAAATGTTGTAACTTGCATGCCCGTTTTTCCTCATCTCTGCGGAAATTTCGCCGGAGTCACACCCAACACCGCCCTCTTCCGCCACTATTGTGTCCCCCGCATCGAGTCGAGAGATGCCCTTTCTGGTTCAATCACTTGGATTCCCGAGATGTGGAATAAGGAAATATACCCAGACGGAAATTTGCGCAAAAGGTGGGAAGAATGGTGGGCTGAGTGGTGTTGGATCAAAGAGAAAGAGCCCCAGCAAGATAAGGTGATCCGCCGCAAAGATTGGAGCGACTTTGCGCCTGATGACAAGAAGCTCGAGATCGCGATCACCAGGATTCACCGTCTCAAATATGTCGGGCTCACAATTGAAATGGTGGGGGCTGACTTCCTCTGTCGCAGAATTGCTCCTCTGTAGAACAAGGGAAGGCCAGCATGGGAGTACAAAAATGTCGCTGACATCATGAGGTTACACCCTGGCTTGAACAACAATGTGATAGCCATGCAGCACACAGCCCTCTGCCACGCTCTGTTTAGGCCTGACAACAACACCAAACTGTCGGCAAGAATCGTCCCCTTGTGCAATAATTATGCCCTGAGTTCCATCATCGCCATGATGCCGGAGTGCAATGCTCGTGGGGTTGTCGGAAATTGGGCCGAGCCTACAACAAAGCATGCACAAGAGTTATTTGACAACTTGACAGAGAAGGCTGATGCGGCTTGAACTACGTTGGTATTTTCCCAAAGAGGAAGGAATGATGCAGCACAGCTACGGTAGGTATTTCCCTCAGTGATGAGACCAAGGTTATCGAACCAGTAGGAGAACCACGCGACACCGCGTAAACAGCTCCTGCACACAAATAACAAATACTTGCAACCCAACGTAAGAGAGGGGTTGTCAATCCCTCACGGGTAAAAAGATAGGTAAAATTTTAGTAGATTGGATAAATAGATCTCGCAGGAACGCAAGATAAAATAAATAATAATAAATTGCAGCAAGGTATTTTTGTATTTTTGGATTAATAGATCTGAAAATAAAAGCAAATAAAAATAGACCACAAAGGCAAATATAATAAAGAAGAGACCCGTGGGCCGTAGATTTCACTAGTGGCTTCTCTCTAGAAAAATAGCATACGATGGTAAACAAATTACTGTTGGACAATTGATAGAACTTCAAATAATCATTACGATATCCAGACAACGGACTAAGGCATAGCCTAGTGGTGGGAAGGGGTTGATGCCTTCCCACCCACCCAGGTTCAAGGCATGGTACTTGCAATTTGGGTTTGTTGCACCAATTATATTGTAGGGGGTTCCCTTACATTCTTTCTGTAAAAAAATGATATCCAGACAATGATCATTATATAGGCATCATGTCCAAGATTAGTAGACCGACTCCTTCCTGCATCTACTAGTATTACTCCACACATCGATCACTATCCAGCATGCATCTAGTGTATTAAGTTCATGGAGAAACGTAGTAATGCAATAAGAACGATGGCATGATGTAGACAAGATCTATTTATGTAGAAATAGACCCCATCTTGTTATCCTCAATAGCAACGATACATACGTGTCGGTTCCCCTTCTGTCACTGGGATCAAGAACCATATGATCGAACCCATCACAAAGCACCTCTTCCCATGGCAAGAAAAATTGATCTAGTTGGTCTAACTAAACCAAAGATTCAAAGAAGATATACGAGGCTATAAGTAATCATGCATATAAGAGATCAAAAGACTCAAATAACTTTCATGGATAAAAACATAGATCTGATCATAAACTCAAAGTTCATCGGATCCCAACAAACACACTGAAAAAAGAGTTACATCAAATAGATCTCCAAGAGACCATTGTATTGAGAATCAAAAGAGAGAGAAGAAGCCATCTAGCTACTAACTACGGCACCATAGGTCTACAATGAACTACTCACGCATCATCGGAGAGGCACCAATGAGGATGACGAACCCCTCTGTGATGGTGTCTAGATTGGATATGTGGTTTCTGGAACTTGCAGCGGCTTGAATTGATTTTTGTCGACTCCCCTAGGGTTTCTGGAATACTGGGGTATTTATAGAGCAAAGAGTCGGTCCGGGAGGTGATACGTCTCCAATGTATCTACTTTTCCTAACGCTTTTCCTCTTGTTTTGGACTCTAATTTGCATGATTTGAATGAAACTAACCCCGGACTGACGTTGTTTTCATCATAACTACCATGGTGTTGTTTTTGTGCAGAAATAGAAGTTCTCGGAATGGAACAAAACTTTGGGAGGATTTTTTATACAATAAACAAGAATTTCTGGAGCCAAGATATACCGAAGGGGGGCACCTGGGTGGGCACAAGCCACTAGGGCACCCCCCCTCCTAGCGCGCCCAGGTGGGTTGTCCCCACCTGGTGACCCTAAAACCGACGCTATAAAATCCTATTTTCTAGAAAAAATCAAGGAGAAAGAATTATCACGATCCACGAGACGAAGCCGCCGTCACCTCCTGTTCTTCGCCGGGAGGCCAGATCTAGAGTCCGTTTGGGGCTCCGGAGAAGGGGATCTTCGTTCTTCGTCATCACCAGCACTTCTCCATCGCCAACTCCATGATGCTCCCCGTCGGGAGTGAGTAATTACTTCGTAGGCTCGCCGGTCGGTGAGGAGTTGGATGAGATTCATCATGTAATCGAGTTGGTTTTCTTAGGGCTTGATCCCTAGTATGAACTATGTTCTAAGATTGATGTTGCTATGACTTTTCCATGCTTAATGCTTGTCACTTTGGGCCCGGGTGCCATGATTTCAGATCCGAACCGTTTATGCTATCACCATTATATCCATGTTCTAGATCTGATCTTGCAAGTTATAGTCACCTACTACGTGTTATGATCCGGCAACCCCGGAGTGACAATAGTCAGGACCACTCTCGGTGATGACCGTAGTTTGAGGAGTTCATGTATTCACTATGTGTTAAATGCTTTATTTCGGTTCTGTATTAAAATGAGGCCTTAATATCCCTTAGTTTCCAATATGGACCCCGCTGCCACGGGAGGGTAGGACAAAAGATGTCATGCAAGTTCTTTCCATAAGCATGTATGACTATTTATGGAATACATGCCTACATTATATTGATGAACTGGAGCTAGTGTCGTATCTCCCTAGGTTATAACTGTCTCATGATGAATATCATCCAACAAGTCACCGATCCAATGCCTACGTATTTATCCTATATTGATCTTGCTAAGTTACTACTGTTGCATTTGTTACAAAACTACTGCTATCACTGTTACCGTTACCATTGTTGCTGCTACTATTATCAAAACTATCATACTACTTTGCTACTGATCACTTTGCTGTAGATAATTAATCTCTAGGTGTGGTTGAATTGACAACTCAGCTGCTAATACCTTCAAATATTCTTTGGCTCCCCTTGTGTTGAATCTATAAATTTGGGTTGGATACTCTACCCTCGAAAACTATTGCGATCCCCTATACTTGTGGGTTATCAAGACCTTTTTCTGGCGTCGTTGCCGGGGAGCATAGCTATATTGTTGAGTCACTTGGGATTATTATCAATTTATCACTATGAAGAATCTGAAGGATGCTAAGACTAAGATATTTCCCTCAAAGACGAGGGAAGGTAAGGAACTGCATCCAATTCTGCTTTAGATTCACCTTCTGTTATAAGTAAACTTGCAACACCACCACATGCTATCAATTCTGATATGTCGCAAGTTATTGATGATGCTACTTCTTCTATGGATAATGCTTATAATGATGCTAGTACCTTGCTTGATAATTATGATGTGCCACTTGGTGAATTTCTTGATGAACAAATTGCTAGAGTAATACAACATGATGTTGTTGAATCTGATGATGAGCTTAAAACTGAAACTCCTGAAACACCTGCTAGAACTAGCCTTCCTAGATATGAATTGCCTAAGATACCGGAAGGTTATGTTATGAATGAGGAGACAACTAGAGATATACTTGCATGTAAGGATAGAGATGATCTAGAGAAATTATTATGCAAGTATAAAGAAAAATCTTTGAATGCTAGAATGAAATATGATCCTAAGTTTGCTACTTCACCTATCTTTATTGATGATGAGGATTATGAATTCTCTATCAACCTAGAGTTAATTACTTTGGTTGAATTTGATCATTTCCATGGTTATGAAACTGAAACTGTTGCAGCACATCTTACTAAGTTGAATGACATAGCCACCCTTTTTACTCATGATGAGAAAACTTGCTATTACTTTATTCTCATATTATTTTCGTTCTCATTAAAGGGTGATGCTAAAGCTTGGTACAATACTCTTGCTCTTGGTTGTGTGCGTAGTCGCCGAGATATGATTTATTACTTCTCTGAAAAATATTTCTCTGCTCATAAGAAACAAGCTGCCTTGCAGGAAATATTTAAATTTGTTCGAACTAAAGAAGAGACTCTCCCACAAGCTTGGGGGAGGCTTTGCCAATTACTTAATGCTTTGCCTAATCATCCTCTTAAGAAAAATGAAATACTCGGTATCTTCTATAATGGACTAATAACCGATGCTTCTAGGGATTTCCTAGATAGTTGTGCTGGTTGTGTTTTCAGGGAACGAACTGTTGGGCAAGCTGAAGAATTATTGAATAACATATTGAAAAATTATGATGATTGGACCCTTCCTGAACCACCACCTAAACCCACTCTGAAGAAGAGGGGTATATTATATCTCAGTCCTGAAGATATGCAAGAGGCAAAGAAATCTATGAAGGAAAAATGTATTAAAGCTGAGGATGTTAAAAATTTACCTCCTATTGAAGAAATACATGGGTTTAATACACCACCACTGCCTAAGGTGGTAGAGGTAAATTCTCTAATGGAGTTCAATGATAATGACAATCCTCGCAATATGCATCCTAGCCAATGCATTTATGTGTTTGAAAACTACATTAGAAAACAAGATCACTTCAATCCAAATGTTATGAAAAAATTGAAATATAATTCTGATATAATTGCTCGCTTGAGTGACTTGTTATTTATAATCTCAAATGAGGTTAGAGGTGTTGGAAAGCATGCTTCTATGGTACAAACCCAGTTAGAACAAGTTGCTAAATCTCAAAGAGAGTTGCTAGATGAAATGAATAATAATATACATGACTTCGTTGTTAGAGTAGCAACTAGAGGAGGTAAAATGACTCAGGAACCACTTTATCCTGAAGGACACCCAAAAATAATTGAACAAGATTCACAAAGAAATAACACTAGTGCACCTAGTCCTTCTAAAAAGAAAAAGAAAAAGAAAAAGAAAAATGATACGACTTCACATGCTTCTAGTGAACCTGAAGTAGAAAAACCTCCTGATAATGATAAAGAAGTTTCTATCTCTGATGTTGAAACTCAGTCTGGTAATGAACACTCACCTTCTGATAATGAAAAAGACAATGATAAGGTTCATGAAGATTCTCGACCAAATAGTAAAGAACCAGACAATGATGTTGAGATACAACCACTTGTTGATCTTGATAACCCACAATCTAAGAATAAAAGATATGACAAAAGAGACTTCATTGCTAGAAAACACGGCAAAGAAAGAGAACCGTGGGTTCAAAAACCTATGCCCTTTCCACCTACATCAACTAAAAAGAAAGATGATGAAGAATTTCAACGCTTTGCTATAATGCTGAGGCCAGTCTTTTTGCTTACTCGTTTGACTGATATCTTGAAAATGCCTCTGTCGGATTTCGGGTTCCGGCAAAACCCTTGAGGTTCGAACACTGGGGTGCGCACGAAAATCTCTCCTCCCTCTAGCTCACGCCCTCACTGAGATCTCAAGGCTCAGTGCGTCGAACTCGCAGAGCAAAGGGACACAAGATTTATACTAGTTCGGGCCACCGATGTGGTGTAATACCCTACTCCAGTGTGGTGTGGTGGATTGCCTCTTGGGCTGAGGATGGACAGTTACAAGGGAAGAACAGCCTCCTGAGAAGAGGTGCTCTTGTGCTTGGTGAGTCTGTGTGGTGGCCTTAGTGGAATGGATCCGGTCCAAGATGAGATGCCTCCTACGGTGGTGGCTAGTCCTATATATAAAGGCCCGGGTCCTCTTCCCATATATTAGGCGGGAAGGGATTCCACAACGACCAATTTGAAGGGGGGCAACTAGTACAAGCTATCCTGACAAAATATGGTCTTTGCCTGCCAAAGGCTCTGGTGGTGACGCCGTCCTGGGATCCACGGTGACCTCCATCCTGCCGTCCTGTTGGTCTTGGTCTCGTTGCATCGATATGGAAACCTTTGCCTGCTGCCTCGGGACTCCTCGCCTACACTTGCCTCTTTAGCACCAAAGAGGAAACGAGAACACTGCGCGCTGGCGCTCGCCTGGCCCTGGTCGTCATGGCTTGCATCACAGGAACCTCGCGAGGTGCCCCTTGCCTTGATCTCTCCGCCCCTCGCGAGCCAGCTTGGTGAGGCCGCCCCCGAGGAGGTCTTGTGTCGTCCGCCTCATGAGGCTCGGCCCCTCGCGAGGGTCTTGAGTGTTTGCTGGTGAAGATGGGCCGTACGGGGCCGCTGATGGATCCACGCCGTGGGCCGCAGGCAGGCAAGTCTGGGGACCCCCGTTCCCAGGACGCCGACAGTAACCCCCAGGCCCAAGGCGCACTCGGACTTGGCTTCGAGGCGAAGCCAAGGGGCAAGTACGGAGCGCCGCGGGCCCCAACAGCTTGTGGCCTTGGTTGACGCATGGCGATTGATGGGGTGCGGGCATCTTCACTTCCCCACGCCGCCTCGACAACTGCCTGACTTGACGAGTCCCCGCTCCATGCAGAAAAAGGTCATTATTACCTTAGATCATGGAGGCCGGCGTTTGGCCTCCTCTTGGCTATAAATGGGAAGGGGGGCGGAGCCCCCATCACTCATCTCTTCCTTCGCTTCTCCTACTTCTTATCCCTTGCTTCATCGCTAGCAACGACAATCATGGCGCTGATGAAGAGGTTCTCGGCCGCAGAAAAGGGGAAGGCCCGCCAAGAGGGTCCAGCAAAGAGGTCCTCAGCCACAGAAAAGGGGAAAGCCCGCCAGGAGGGGCCCGACTCGCTGCCACCCAAGAGGGGCGTGGTTGCCCACGTAAGCACGCCGCAACCCCCACTGTGGCCCCTCGCGGCTGCGGCTGCGCCTCCTCGCGCGGTGGGAGTCGCCCAGGTTGTGGCAGTCCCGTCGATGAAGTGAGGCGCACCATGGTTGCACGGCCTCCGCGGCCGCGCTTCCATTCGACGGAGGTGATGCCAGAGTTCATCATGTGGTCGGAGAACCTAGCCGGCACCTGGCTTGAGCTTCCATGCTTCTTCGCTAGTGAACTGCCGGCCACGGGTCCAGGCGGTCTCTGGCTGCAAGCGGAGGCTGCTGCAGCAGGGCTTCGTGGGTCGCGGTGGAAGTCTCCGGTGCAGGCAACGCAGCCCTGGCCCGCGACTAGCAGATGTTTGCCCGCGTGCGCAGCCTGGGAAGGCGGTGTGCCCTCCACTTCAAGTACGACGGCGACACGACCCTCTACATGCGGGTATTCGGGGAAGATGGTCGCCATGTCGGGTGCTTCCCCGAGGACAATGACGGCGATGAGGTGCTCGGCCTTGGTGACGGTCATGACGAGGATGAAGGTGGCCTCGTCCTTGGTGCTGGCCGTGGCTCGTCCAGCTACGGCGGCTCCTCCTCCAGCGACAGCTCCAACATCGGCGGCTATGACCAGCCGCCACACCGCCGTGCCCGTTTCGAGGGTGGCAGCGGGTCATCTCGTCGCCGCGCTCTAGTGAAGCGCGAGGAGGGGTCTGGCTAAGCCCGGGAGAGCACCATGGGCCCACCCTCGCGAACTGCTATGGGGGCACGCGCCACTTTTGTTGTGTTCTTTCCTCCCCGCAGTTTAAGAAGAAACAAGTATAGGCCCTACAGGGGCGTGTAATGAACCATGATTTCCAAGTCGCTATGTTATGTTTATCATTCCTACGTCATGTTACAGTACCAACGTTTTATGTAGGCATGTAGAGATAACTTAGCTTGATGTGTCTGAAGTAGTTTCCGCCCCGTGAGGCATGCATTTCCTAGTGCCTCGTGAGGCCTCCTTTGCTCGGGAGGCATCTAGGAACTGCAAAAATTCGTTAGGAAACTCTTATTCTTCCGAACCCTGGTCGCAGGCGCAGCCGGCCACGACCCAGCGCTTTGCATCGCGGTACCCGAGGGGCACAGATTGAGAGAGGTGCGCCAGCTTGCGAGCTCGGGCGAGGGTGCATCGTGAAGAACAGGAAAAACGCTCACGAGGGCACCTGTCCAGCCCCCTTGCGAGGCATGCGAGGGAGAGCACGGGTCAAAACAAGGAATCGAAGGCAGAAACGAAGGCAAAAGGCGATGGAACCAAGCCGGCAAGGAACACCAGAAAGCAAATTTTCAGTAAAGAGGGCAAGCCAACTATGGAAAGCAAATGAAAAGCCGCGTCCAGCACCTATTCTAGTCTTCTCACCAGCGCGGAGCTAAGTGCTGCCACTAGGACGTGGGAGGGAGCCCCCGAGGCCCGAGGGCAGCACTCCTGAGACTCCGGGGCGTGTACACCCCCACTCATTATTAGGTGAGAGTGTCATGAGCGGAGACCTTCATAGGCACGGGGCCTTGCTTCACAGGCGCTGGGCCTTGCTTCATGGGTAGAACTTCTAGAGGTGGTGGATGTTTCGGGTGTTCTGGATGGGGATCCCGTCCTGCGTCTCTAGGTGCTTGGTGCCAGGCCCGGAGACACGGACGATCCTAAACGGGCCCTCCCACATGGGCGAGAGCTTGTGCATCCCTTCCCTGGAGAGCACCCGCCTCAGGACGAGATCACCTACCTCGAGCGTCCTGGAGCAGACGCTGCGACAGTGGTACCATCGCAGCGCCTGCTGGTACCTTACCGCTCAGAGTGAGGCTTCATGGCGGCGTTCCTCCCCCAGCACAAGGTCCATCCCCCGCATGGCGTCCTGCTGTGTCTCATCAAACGCCAGGACCCGTGCGGAGCGATGCTTGACCTCATGAGGGAGAACCGCTTTTGCTCCGTAGACGAGAAAGAATGGGGTTTCGCCTGTCGGCTTGGTGGCGGTGGTGCGGATGGACCACAAAACAGATTGGAGCTCATCGTGCTAGCCCTTGCCGCAGGCCTCAAGCTTCCTCTTGAAGGTCCTAGTCTTGAGGCCTCCGAGGACCTCTGCGTTGGCGCGTTCGGCTTGACCATTGCTCCTGGGGTGTGCCACCGAAGCATAGCAGATCTGTGTTCCAAGGTTATCATAATATGTCTTGAAGAGATTGCTAGTGAACTGCGAGCCATTATCGGTGATGATGCGGTTAGGGACCCTGAACCGGCTCACGAGGCCCTTGATGAACTTGACCGCAGATCCGGCCGGGATGGTGCGGACAGCTTCTACCTCCGCCCATTTGGTGAATTTATCGATGGCGAAGTAGAGGTAGCGATAACCCCATGCGCTCGAGGGAACGGGCCTAAGATATCCAGCCCCCAGACTATGAACGACCACGAGAGCGGAATTGTCTGGAGGCCCTGAGCTGGGTGATGGATTTGCTTGGCGTGGAATTGGCAGGCCTCGCAGGACTTCACCAGCTTGGTTGCGTCGTTGAGCGCCGTAGGCCAGTAGAACCCGCTGCCGAATGCCTTGCCGACGAGGATTCGTGATGATGAGTGGTGCCTGCAGTCTCCGCCATGTATGTCAGCCAGCAACTCGTTCCCCTGTTCCCTGGAGATGCATCATAAGGAAACATCATTTGGCTGCTTCCTGTATAACTCACCGTCCTGAATGCAGTATGCCGTAGCCTGTCGGGCCACACGCTCTGCGTCCTCCTCCTTCTCCGGCAGCATCCCTTGCGTTAGGTATTCCTTGAGCTCCTTGGTCCAGCACCCCTCCTGAGGCTCGAGCGCCAGGAGTAGGCGCGCTCCCAAGGTCGGGCCGTAAGCCAGGGCTCCTGAGGCAGGTGGTTGGGGGAGCTCCTCCCGAGGTGGCGCTGACCCCGAAAGCGGAGGTGCCGCCGATGGCTTGAAGAGCCTCTCCTCAAAGATGCCAGGCTCTTGGGGTTGTCGCTTGGACGCCCTTTTGGCAATGTCGTCGGCCTCCTTGTTGGTGTCACGAGGTACGTGCTGCAACTCTAGACCCAGGAAATGCTTTTCTATTTTGCGTACCTTCGCGAGGTATGCCTCTATGTGCTTGTCCTTCAGCTCGTATACCTTGTTGGAGAAGTTGACGAGGAGCTGTGAGTCGCCCTTGATGGTGAGGCGCTTCACCCCCAGGGCCACCATGACCTTGAGGCCAGCGATGAGGCCTTCATACTCCGCGATGTTGTTGGAGACCTTCTTGCCCTGCTGGAAGCAGAGCTGCATGACATAGCAGAGCTTGTCCTGAGTAGGCGAGATGAGCACTGCTCCAGCCCCCGCGCCCTGGCATGCGAACATGCCATCGAAATACATGACCCAGCCATCTGGTGCTTTACTTCTTGGTGAGAGGGATCGGTCCTCGCTTGCTTCAAATCCCAGGGCATCAGTCCATTCTGCCACGAAGTCGGCGAGCTCGGCCCCCTTGATGACCCTAGTGGCGCTGAACTCCAGCTGGAATGCTTGCAGCTCGATGTTCCATTCGACGACTCTTCCAGCAACGTTGGGGCTCCTGAGTACCCTCTCCAGCGGGTAGGCCGAGACGACCTTGATCGGGTGACCTTGGAAGTAGTGCCACAGTTTACGTGAGGCCACCAAAAGCGCGAGAAAGAGCTTCTGAGGCATGGGGTACCATGCCCTTGCATCCCGCAGTGCTGTGCTAATGAAATATATTGGGTGCTCAACGAGGGAGGGAACGTCGATGGAGCTTGTGCTTGCCGGCAGTTGGGGCGTCTCCTGAGATGATGGGACCCCAAGAGCCTGATCGCTTGCTGGGACCTCTGCCGGCCCGCGAACGCCGCCTTGCTGGGCCTGGTCACCCGTTGGCATTGCTACAGCCTTTGCGGTGCCCTCTGGGTCCTGTATCGCCTCGGCTGGCGGTGCGGTGCGGCGCGGCAGCCCCTTGGCCTGGCGCTCTTCCCAAACTGCCACTAGAGCTGCGCTGGCGGAGTAGGGAGTGGCGGCAAGGTAAAGCACCAGGGGCTCGAGAGGGCGAGGCGCCACCATCATCGGAGGACTGGTCAGGTATCTCTTGAGGTCTTGAAACGCTTGGTCAGCTTCCGGGGTCCACTCGAACGGGCCTTTCTTCTTCATCAGCTTGAAGAATGGCAGGGCGCATGCTACCTCTTGAGCACTGCGTTGGGTTTCCCCGAAGAGGAAAGGATGATGCAACAAAGTAGCATAAGTATTTCCCTCGGTTTTTGAGAACCAAGGTATCAATCCAGTAGGAGGTTGTGCGCGCGTCCCCTAGTACCTGCACAAAGCAAATAACTCCTCGCAACCAACGCGATAAGGGGTTGTCAATCCCTTCACGGTCACTTACGAGAGTGAGATCTGATAGATAGGATAAGATAATATTTTTGGTATTTTTGTGATAAAGATGCAAAGCAAGATAAAAGCAAAGTAACAGCAAAGGAAATAACTAAGTATTGGAAGATTAATATGATGAAGATAGACCCGGGGGCCATAGGTTTCACTAGTGGCTTCTCTCGAGAGCATAAGTATTTTATGGTGGGTGAACGAATTACTGTTGAGCAATTGACAGAATTGAGCATAGTTATGAGAATATCTAGGTATGATCATGTATATAGGCATCGCGTCCAAGACAAGTAGACCGACTCCTGCCTGCATCTACTACTATTACTCCACTCATCGACCGCTATCCAGCATGCATCTAGAGTATTAAGTTCAAGAAAACAGAGTAACTCCTTAAGCAAGATGACATGATGTAGAGGGATAAATTCATGCAATATGATAAAAAAACCATCTTGTTATCCTCGATGGCAACAAGACAATACGCGCCTTGCTGCCCCTACTGTCACTGGGAAAGGACACCGCAAGATTGAACCCAAAGCTAAGCACTTCTCCCATTGCAAGAAAGATCAATCTAGTAGGCCAAACCAAACTGATAATTCGAAGAGACTTGCAAAGATAACCAATCATACATAAAAGAATTCAGAGAAGATTCAAATATTGTTCATAGATAGACTTGATCATAAACCCACAATTCATGAGTCTCAACAAACACACCATAAAAAGAAGATTACATCGAATAGATCTCCACAAGAGAGGGGGAGAACATTGTATTGAGATCCAAAAAGAGAGAAGAAGCCATCTAGCTACTAACTATGGACCCGAAGGTCTGAGGTAAACTACTCACACTTCATCGGAGAGGCTATGGTGTTGATGTAGAAGCCCTCCGTGATGGATACCCCCTCCGGTGGAGCTCTGGAACAGGCCCCAAGATGGGATCTCGTGGATACAGGAAGTTACGGCGGTGGAATTAGGGTTTTGGCTCCGTCTTTGATCATTTGCGGGTACGTAGGTATATATAGGAGGAAGGAGTACGTCGGTGGAGCAACAAGGGGCCCACGAGGGTGG
>NC_041392.1:501134534-501213059 GCF_002162155.2 Triticum dicoccoides
CTACCTCGTGGCCTCCTCCTTTGTTTCTTGACGTAGGGTCCAACTCTCCTGGCTCATGTTCGGTGAGAAAATCATGTTCCCGAAGGTTTTATTCCGTTTGGACTCCGTTTGATATTCCTCTTCTTCGAAACCCTAAAATAGGCAAAAAAAGCAATTTTGGGCTGGGCCTCCGGTTAATAGGTTAGTCCCAAAACTAATATAAAAGTGGAAAATAAAGCCCAATAATGTCCAAAACAGTAGATAATATAGCATGGAGCAATCAAAAATTATAGATACCTTGGAGACGTATCAAGCATCCCCAAGCTTAATTCCTGCTCGTCCTCGAGTAGGTAAATGATGAAAACATAATTTTTGCTGTGGAATGCTACTAGGCTTAATTTTAATGTAATTCTTCTTAATTGTGGCATGAATATTCAGATCCGAAAGATTCAAGATAAAAGTTCATATTGACATAAAAATAATAATACTTCAAGCATACTAACAAAGCAATTATGTCTTCTCAAAATAACATGGCCAAAGCAAGTTCATCCCTACAAAATCATATAGTTTAGTCATGCTCCATTTTTGTCACACAAGAATACTCTCATCATGCACAACCCCGATGACAAGCCAAGGAATTGTTTCATACTTTAGCAATCTCAAACCTATAAACTTTCACGCAATATATGAGCGCGAGCCATGGACATAACACTATGGGTGGAATAGAATATGATGATGGGGCTTATGTGGAGAAGACAAAAAGGGAGAAAGTCTCACATCAACGAGGCTAATCAATGGGATATGGAGATGCCCATCGATTGATGTTAATGCAAGGAGTAGGGATTGCCATGCAACGGATGCACTAGAGCTATAAATGTATGAAATCTCAACAAAAGAAACTAAGTGGGTGTGCATCCAAATTGCTTGCTCACAAAGACCTAGGGCACTTGAGGAGGCCCATTGTTGGAATATACAAGCCAAGTTCTATAATGAAAAATTCCCACTTAGTATATGAAAGTGACAAAACAAAAGACTCTCTATCATGAAGATTATGGTGCTACTTTGAAGCACAAGTGTGGCAAAGGATAGTAGCATTGTCCCTTCTCCCTTTTTCTCTCATTTTTTGGGCCTTCTATTTTTATGGCCTTTATCTCTCTCTTTTTTTATATTCCTCACTTGGGACAATGCTCTAGAAAATGATGATCATCACACTTCTATTTATTTACAACTCAATGATTACAACTCGATACTAGAACAAAAGATGACTCTATATGAATGCCTCCGACGGTGTACCGGGATATGCAATGAATCAAGAGTGACATGTATGAAAATTATGAATGGTGGCTTTGCCACAAATACTATGTCAACTACATGATCATGCTAAGCAATATGACAATGATGAATGTGTCATGATAAAAGGAATGGTGGAAAGTTGCATGGCAATATATCTCGGAATGGCTATGGAGATGCCATAATAGGTAGGTATGGTGGCTGTTTTGAGGAAGATATAAGGAGGTTTATGTGTGAAAGAGCGTATCATATCACGGGGTTTGGATGCACCGGCGAAGTTTGCACCAACTCTCAATGTGAGAAAGGGCAATGCACGGTACCGAAGAGGCTAGCAATGATGGAAGGGTGAGAGTGCGTATAATCCATGGACTCAACATTAGTCATAAAGAACTCACATACTTATTGCAAAAATCTACAAGTCATCAAAAACCCAAGCACTACGCGCATGCTCCTAGGGAGATAGATTGGTAGGAAAAGACCATCGCTCGTCCCCGACCGCCACTCATAAGGAAGACAATCAAAGAACACCTCATGTTTCAAATTTGTTACATAACGTTTACCATACGTGCATGCTACGGGACTTGCAAACTTCAACACAAGCACTTCTCAAATTCAAAACTACTCAACTAGCACGACTTTGATATTATTACCTCCATATCTCAAAACAATCATCAAGCATCAAACTTCTCTTAGTGTTCAAAATACTCATAAGAATTTTTTTACTAACCTTGAATACCTAGCATATTAGGATTATTTAAGAAAATTACCATGCTATTTAAGACTCTCAAAATAATCTAAGTGAAGCATGAGAGATCAATAGTTTCTATAAAACAAATCCACCACCGTGCTCTAAAAGATATAAGTGAAGTACTAGAGCAAAACTATATAACTCAAAATATATAAGCGAAGCACATAGAGTATTCTAACAAATTATAAATCATGTATGGCTCTCTCAAAAGGTGTGTACAACAAGGATGATTGTGGTAAACTAAAAAGCAAAGACTCAAATCATACAAGACGCTCCAAGCAAAACACATATCATGTGGTGAATAAAAATATAGCTCCAAGTAAAGTTACCGATAGAAGTAGACGAAAGAGGGGATGCCTTCCGGGGCATCCCCAAGCTTTGGCTTTTAGGTGTCCTTAGATTATCTTGGGGGTGCCATGGGCATCCCCAAGCTTAGTCTCTTGCAACTCCTTGTTCCATAATCCATCAAATCTTTACCCAAAACTTGAAAACTTCACAACACAAAACTCAAAGTAGAAAATCTCGTGAGCTCCGTTAGCGAAAGAAAACAAAAGACCACTTCAAGGTACTGTAATGAACTCATTATTTATTTATATTGGTCTTAAACCTACTGTATTCCAACTTCTCTATGGTTTATAAACTATTTTACTAGCCATAGATTCATCAAAATAAGCAAACAACACACGAAAAACAGAATCTGTGAAAAACAGAACAGTCTGTAGTAATCTGTAACTAGCGCAAGATCTGGAACCTCAAAAATTCTAAAATAAATTGCTTGATGTGAGGAATTTATCTATTAATGATCTGAAAAAATAATTAACTAAATAGCACTTTCCAAATAAAAATGGCAGCAGTTCTCGTGAGCGCTAAAGTTTCTGTTTTTTACAGCAAGATATTAAGACTTTCCCCAAGTCTTCCCAACGGTTCTACTTGGCACAAACACTAATTAAACACAAAAAACACAACCAAAACAGAGGATAGGTAAATTATTTATTACTAAACAGGAGCAAACAGCAAGGAATAAAAATAAAATTGGGTTGCCTCCCAACAAGCGCTATCGTTTAACGCCCCTAGCTAGGCATAAAAAGCAAGGATAGATCTAGGTATTGCCATCTTTGGTTGGTAATTCTTCAATGAGGCATCTACAATCCCTAGGAATTTCTTTATTTTTAGTTATTATCAAACTTTTAGGCACAAGATAGGAAAATTCATTTGTAACAAATGGTTCCTTAATGATAGCAACAAGATTGGGATGAATACTTATAGATTTGAGATCCGCAGTTTCCTTACTAGAGGATTCACCCTTATTTTTAGGAACATACATAAGCTTGGAAATTTTAGTCGGAGGACTTGGAGTATTCTTTACGGAAGAAAAAGCGGTTCCCAAGTTGGTAATGATACCCTCAAGTTTATCGATTCTAGTGGAATCATGATTTATTTTCTCATTAACTATGGGTTCCTTCTCTTTAATATTTTTCAAAGTGACTCCTACTTTAGATCCATATTGAGAGATTCGGTTGTGGATCTTTTTATCCAAATTTTCAATTGACTCTACGGTAGCAACCTTATTTTAATTTCGAGCCTTTGCATTACATGCTCCAAAGTTAATACAGTTCCATTAACCAAAAGAGGTGGTGAGCCAAATAAATCTATCATAGCATTATAAGAATCAAAAGTGTGGCTACCCAAGAAATTCCCTCCAGTAATGGTATCAAGGACAAATCTGTACCAAGGAGAAACGCCTACATAAAAATTGCGAAGAAGAACGGAAGTAGATTGCTTCCTGGTAGATCTATTTGAGCATTGCAAATTCTATACCAAGCGTCTTTTAGATTTTCTCCCTCCCTTTGCTTAAAATTTAAAACTTCATTCTCGGGAGACAATGGAGAAGATAGAGGACTAGCCATAACGACAAGTAAATGGAAAAAAGGCAAATAGAGAAAGAGAGGGAGGATAGAGAGAGAGGGCGAATAAAACGGCAAGGGTGAAGTGGGGGAGAGGAAAATGAGAGGCAAATGGCAAATAATGTAATGCAGGAGATAAGGATTGTGATGGGTACTTGGTATGTTGACTTTTGCGTAGGCGCCAGAAATGGCTCATTGTTGGAAGTCAAATCTTGACTTGCGCGAACCTCCCCGGCAGCGGCGCTAGAAATTCTTCTTGCTACCTCTTGAGCACTGCGTTGGATTTCCCCGAAGAGGAAAGGATGATGCAGCAAAGTAGCGTAAGTATTTCCCTCAGTTTTTGAGAACCAAGGTATCAATCCAGTAGGAGGTTGCGCGCGCGTCCCCTAGTACTTGCACAAAGCAAATAACTCCTCGCAACCAACGCGATAAGGGGTTGTCAATCCCTTCACGGTCACTTACGAGAGTGAGATCTGATAGATATGATAAGATAATATTTTTGGTATTTTTGTGATAAAGATGCAAAGTAAAATAAAAGCAAAGGAAATAACTAAGTATTGGAAGATTAATATGATGAAGATAGACCCGGGGCCATAGGTTTCACCAGTGGCTTCTCTCAAGAGCATAAGTATTTTACGGTGGGTGAACGAATTACTGTTGAGCAATTGACAGAATTGAGCATAGTTATGAGAATATCTAGGTATGATCATGTATATAGGCATCACATCCAAGACAAGTAGACTGACTCCTGCCTGCATCTACTACTATTACTCCACTCATCGACCGCTATCCAGCATGCATCTAGAGTATTAAGTTCAAGAAAACATAGTAACGCCTTAAGCAAGATGACATGATGTAGAGGGATAAATTCATGCAATATGATAAAAACCCATCTTGTTATCCTCGATGGCAACAATACAATACGTGCCTTGCTGCCCCTACTGTCACTGGGAAAGGACACCGCAAGATTGAACCCAAAGCTAAGCACTTCTCCCATTGCAAGAAAGATCAATCTAGTAGGCCAAACCAAACTGATAATTTGAAGAGACTTGCAAAGATAAACAATCATACATAAAAGAATTCAGAGAAGATTCAAATTTTGTTCATAGATAGACTTGATCATAAACCCACAATTCATCGGTCTCAACAAACACACCGCAAAAAGAAGATTACATCGAATAGATCTCCACAAGAGAGGGGGAGAACATTGTATTGAGATCCAAAAAGAGAGAAGAAGCCATCTAGCTAATAACTATGGACCTGAAGGTCTGAGGTAAACTACTCACACTTCATCGGAGAGGCTATGGTGTTGATGTAGAAGCCCTCCATGATGGATACCCCCTCCGACGGAGCTCCGGAACAGGCCCCAAGATGGGATCTCGTGGATACGGGAAGTTACGGCAGTGGAATTAGGGTTTTGGCTCCGTCTCTGATCGTTTGGGGTACGTAGTTATATATAGGAGGAAGGAGTACATAGGTGGAGCAACAGGGGGCCCACGAGGGTGGAGGGCACGCTTAGGGGGGGGGGTAGGCGCGCCCCCTACCTCGTGGCCTCCTCCTTTGTTTCTTGACGTAGGGTCCAAGTCTCCTGGATCATGTTCGGTGAGAAAATCACGTTCCCGAAGGTTTCATTCCGTTTGGACTCCGTTTGATATTCCTTTTCTTCGAAACCCTAAAATAGGCAAAAAACATCAATTCTGGGCTGGGCCTTCGGTTAATAGGTTAGTCCCAAAAATAATATAAAAGTGGAAAATAAAGCCCAATAATGTCCAAAACAATAGATAATATAGCATGGAGCAATAAAAAATTATAGATACGTTGGAGACGTATCAGCGCACTCTCCCAACTTGGAGATGAAGCGCCCAGCGAGGTCACGCAGCCTGCAAGCTTCTGCATCTCCTTGAGAGTTTGTGGTGGGCTCATGTCTTCTATCGCCTTGACCTTCTCTGGGTTGGCCTCAATCCCCCTATGGGACACGAGGAAGCCTAGCAGCTTGCCGAAAGGGACACCAAACACGCACTTCTCTTGGTTGAGCCACAAGTCCACCTGGCATAGGCTTGCGAAGGTCTCCTCCAGGTCCTGAATCAAAGTTCTCGCCTCCCGAGACATCACCACAATGTCGTCGACATAGGCTTCAGTGTTCCTTCCGAGCTGCTGGCCCAGGGCGATGTGCATCGGCCGTTGGAAGGTCGCGCATGCGTTACGCAGCCAGAACGACATGCAAGTGTAGCATTACACCCCACACGGGGTCAGGAAGGCCGTCTTCTCCACATCCTCCACTACCATCTTGATCTGGTGATAGCCTGAAAACACGTCCAGGGAGCGGGACCGGGTCTTGGGGACAAGCCTTGTTAAGGTTGGTGAAGTCAACACACATGCGCTCCTTCCCACCTTTCTTTGGTACGGCGACGGGGTTCGCCAGCCACTCGGGGTACCGAACCTCGTGAATGACACCCGCTGCCTCCAGCTTGTGGGTTTCCTAGACGATGAAGGACTGCTTCTCTCTGGATTGTCGCCGCGCCTTCTGCTTTACGGGGCGCACATTGGGGCACACCCTCAAGTGATGCTCGATCACCCCTCTTGGGACCCCCACTAGCTGCTTGGGTTCCCAGGCGAATACGTCCTTGTTCACGCGCGGGAACCTCTCCAATGCCTCCTCTTGATTTGGGTTCAGGTTGGCGCCTATGGTGAAGGTGGCTCCTGAGGACCCATCTTCCTGGACCGGCACCTGCTTGGTTTCGGCCCGATCTTGAGTGAACAACTGCTTCTTCTTTGCTGATGTGGCCTCCTTAACCCCTGGGGTGGCCATGTTGGCCGGTCGCGCTACCACGGTGGTTTGGAGGGCACACTTGAGCGCCCCTAGAGCCTCCTTGGTATCTCCAACTATGGTGAGGACGTCCTTGCTCCCGGGCATCTTCATGAGGTTGTAGGCCGGATGGGTCGCCACCATAAACTGAGCCAGAGCCGGGTATCCGAGGATGGCGTTGTATGGAAGGCCGATGCAGGCGATGTCGAATTCGATCATCTCGGTGCAGTAGTTGTCGCGGGTGCCGAAGGTCACATGGAGGCGGATCTGCCCCAAGGGGCTCGTGGAGTCGCCGCCGACCCCGGAGAAGGGCTTGCTGGGTCGGAGCCATTGGAGTGGTACATGAAGAAGGCTGAAAGCCTCCACAAAGAGGACGTTGAGACCGATGCAACCGTCGATGAGGGTCTTGGTGACAGCTACGCTGCAGATGGTGGGCGTGCACAGCATTGGGAGCACGCTCGAGCCGACGGTGGTGGAGGGGTGATCCCCCGTGTCGAAGGTGAGGTCAGCCTTGGGCGCCGCCAAACCCGGGGAGCTCCTTGCCACGCGGAAGTGTCGTCAATCTGGCGAAAGAACGGCTTGGTGTGACGGTCCTAGGGTGGTGCTTGCGAGCCGCCAAGGAGGGCCGCGACGGCGAGGGGCGCTGGTGTCGCGAAGCGCGCGACAAAGAGACCGCGCAGCTCCTCCCAGGAGGTCACCGATGATCCTGGCAAGCTGAGCAACCAGGCACGCGGCGCGCCAGCCAGGGCCAGGGGGAACCAGTTGGCCATGACCTAGTCGTCGCCTCCGGCTTCGAGGACGGCCTTCTCATATGCCTGTAGGAAGGCCGCTGGATCTGCCGCGCCATCGTAGCGGGGTGGCATCTCTGTCTTGAACTTGCGCAGCCACCGCACCTGCCGCAAGGTGTGGGTGAAGGCCCGGACGCCCGCGACATATCCGCAGGCGCCCGCCGGCCTAATCAGAGGGGTGGCATCTACCATGGAGCTGGACGAAGCAAGCGGAGAGGCGGAGCTTCAGCGCACCCCTACCTGGCGCGCCAAATGTCGAATTTCGGGTTCCCGCAAAACCCTTGAGGTTCGAACACTGGGGTGCGCACGAAAATCTCTCCTCCCTCTAGCTCACGCCCTCACCGCGATCTCAAGGCTCAGCGCGTGGAACTCACAGAGCAAAGGGACACAAGATTTATACTGGTTCGGGCCACCGATGTGGTGTAATACCCCACTCCAGTGTGGTGTGGTGAATTGCCTCTTGGGCTGAGGATGGACAGTTACGAGGGAACAACAACCTCCTGAGGAGAGGTGCTCTTGTGCTTGGTGAGTTTGTGTGGTGGCCATGGTGGAATGGATCCGGTCCAAGATGAGATGCCTCCTACGGTGGTGGCCAGTCCTATATATAAAGGTTCGGGTCCTCTTTCCAAATATTAGGCGGGAAGGGATCCCACAACGGCCAATTTGAAGGGGGGCAACTAGTACAAGCTATCCTGACAAAAGATGGTCTTCGCCTGCCAAAGGCTCTGGTGGTGACGCCGTCCTGGGCTCCACGGTGACCTCCGTCCTGCCGTCCTGCTGGTCTTGGTCTCGTTGCACCGATATGGAAACCTTTTCCTGCTGCCTCGGGACTCCTCGCCTGCGCTTGCCTCTTTACCACCAAAGAGGAAACGAGGACACTGCGTGCTGGTGCCCGCCTGGCCTTGGTCGTCATGGCTTGCGTCACAGGAACCTCGCGAGGTGCCCCTTGCCTTGATCTCTCCGCCCCTCGTGAGCCTGCCTGGTTAGGCCGCCCCGAGGAGGTCTTGTGTCATCCGCCTCGCGAGGCTCGGCCCCTCGCGAGGGTCTTGAGTGTTTGTTGGTGAAGATGGGCCGTACGGGGCCGCTGACGGAGCCACGCCATGGGCCGCACGTAGGCAAGTTTGGGGACCCCCATTCCCAGGACGCCGACAACCTCCTAATGCAAAGTATATGAAAGACATCATCACTAATAAGAGAAAAATACCGGAAGCTGAAATCTCTACTATGCTTGCTAATTATACTTTTAAAGTTGGAGTACCCAAAAACTTGGAGATCCGGGAATACCAACTATACCTTGCTCTATCAAAAAGAATTATGTGAGAACTGCTCTATGTGATTTAGGAGCTGGTGTTAGTGTTATGCCTTTCTCTTCATATAAAAGACTTGATTTGAATAAACTCACACCTACTGAAATATCTTTGCAAATGGCTAACAAATCAACTGCCATACCTATCGGTATTTGTGAGGATGTGCCCGTTGTTGTTGCTAATGTTACTATTTTGACTGACTTTGTTATACTTGAGATGCCCGAGGACGACAACATGTCGATTATCCTTGGTAGACCCTTCTTGAATATTGCAGGGGCTGTTATTGATTGCAATAAAAGCAAGGTCAAATTTCATATCAATGGTAATGAGCATACGGTGCACTTTTCGAAGAAACAATTTCAAATGAATGGTATTAATGTTATTGAAAAATCTTCGACAATCACTATTGGAAGTTTTCAAATACCTCTACCTACTGTCAAAAAGAAATATGAAATGTTTATTGTTGGGGATGTTCATATCCCCATTGGGGTAACTTAGTGATTTACGAAAGTTCTTCGGTTTCATGCTAATCGAAAGTGGTTGTTAATAAGACTTGATCAACCTTATTAATAGACCATTTTTGAATGGTACGAAGTTGATGAATTTAGTAAGCACTACCTTCTGTCCCTACTTTTTGTTTTCTATTTTTATTAGTTAAATAAAATAAAATGCCATGTTTTGTTTGTTTTATGAATTTCCCGTGGAAAAAAACCGACCCAAAAATAAAAGTTCTCAGAATGCCCTGAAAATTTAGTACTATTTTTTCTGAATATTTCTGAATTTCTGGTGCAAATAACATCAGAGGGAGGTGCACCAGGTGGGCACAACCCACCTGGGCACGCCAGGACCCCCAGATGCGCCCTGGTGGGTTGTGGTCCCCACGTGGGCCCCCTCACTTATCTCTTTACACCACATCATCACCTACCTCTAGAAAAAAAATCCCCATAGCTCTCTCTTTCGTGTTCTTGCTCCCAAGCCCGCGGATTTCGATCTCTTTGGTCGAAGCTCCATTTCCAAAACTGTTTCGGGGGATTGTTGCTTGGTATGTGACTCCACCGTTTGTCCAATTAGTTTTTGTTTTAGTGGTTTATATCTTTCCCTAATAATAAAGCATGACTTGAGTCTCTCGGGTTCACCGTCACAATACGCTTCTTCCCGTGAATTTATGCTTTCAGTTTTTTCCACCTGTATTATTTTCTACATCTGAGGTGGTACTATTCATGTGATTTCGTCCCACTTTTTCGTACGTCAATCGTCCGCCAGCGTGGGCCTCATCCAGGCGAGAAAAAAACCCGACCCGGAAGCCCACGACCTTACCTCCCATCTCCGCCAACAGTGTGCTGCCACCGCGCGCTGCCACAACCGCCGCCCGCCCAACCGCCGCGAGCCGCCACTACCGACCAACGCCGTCGCGCCCACCCCTACCCGACGTGCCTCCATCCATGTGGTTTTCCACCACCGGCGACAATCAAAGCCGGCTCCGCACCTTCCCCAACTCATCTTTCCCCTACTCCTCTGCCGCTGCCGCTCTCCATCGGCCGACCAACTCCCTTGAGTCAGTGCCATCTCCTCCATCTGGTTCCTGCCCGATCTCCTCCAGGTCCAGATCCTCCACAATCTCGCGCCACGGGAGAGGAGCCTCCGCGTGCTTCTTTTCGGGCGACAGCGCGGCCGTGTGCCCCAACTCTTGATGGATTTCTAGTGTGTTGATGGCCTCCCAATTTTTCCGTCGTGCAACCTCTCCCTGTCTCCCTGCGTCGTCCCAAGATGGTCTGGCTGGGCGCTGCCCTGACGGCCGAGCGTGTGCTATCCACGGAAGATGGCTCCTCCACCCAGGCTCTCCTCCACAATGTCAGTGAGGACATTACTTCGTTTGAACGATCATCACCACCACGTGCAGCTACACACACATGTGCTCCCCTGCCACCCCTGCACCGATTTAAGGCGAAATCCAATTGGGAGGTATTGATAGGCACCAATGTATTCTTGGTTGAGTTCCCATGTCTTAAATTATGTTGATCCTTTTGGTAAGATCAAACTGAACAAACTCAACATCACTTTCCCAAACAAGCTTTACATCATGCTACATTATTGTAGTTACCGGGACTTTGAGTTCTTTGTACAAAATAGCCAAGACCTCAATCACTTATTCGTAGAGCACAAGCGAAGACATACTTCGTTGAGTCCACATATATGTTCAGTTTTTTAATTGATTTTGAAATTTCAGAATCTCTATGGTATAATGTAACAGGTCTTGGGTATGATGGCCAGATGTGATGAGGAGGACATACTCGATCCCCATGGACAACAAGGATTTGAGGACACTGGCAAATGTACGGGAGGCACTAAGGACAGAGATGATTGCGGCACACAATTTAAATAAACCATAATATCCTGAAAAATATATTTGGTGTAAAGAATTCAGTTTTAGTCTTTGCATACATTTTCATGATTCACTAACTCCAATATATAAAACTGTGTGACAATATTTGTTAGATTTTTGTGTCTGCCGTGCGCCCCAATGATTCCACCGGCATCGACCCTCCCCTGCCCCACCGCAGACCGCAGTATCAGCGGTCTCCTTGGAGTCCTGAAGTAGCTCGATGGCATCTTCCTTGGCATGCCCCCTCAAGGCTTGATGCTTTCTACACGAAAAAATGGCTCCTTTCTTTGAGATGGGGAAAAGTACTTCCCTTTCTACACGAAAAGATGGTTATGTTTGATAAATGTGTTCCCAAGTTAAAGGCCCATGGCTCCTAAGTACCAATATTCTCTGAGATACTGATTCTATCTGTTACTCATGCACCTAGCTTGGTTGCTTCAGAAAGCATCATGACTATGATAAAAAATATGATAGCAATTGTCGGTGTCAAAACTGACGGATCTCGGGTAGGGGGTCCCAAACTGTGCGTCTAAGGCGTGTTGGGGAACATAGTAATTTCAAAAAATTTCCTACGCACACGCAAGATCATGGTGATGCATAGCAACGAGAGGGGAGAGTGTTGTCTACGTACCCTCGTAGACTGTTCGCGGAAGCGTTATATCAACGCGGTTGATGTAGTCGTACGTCTTCACGTCCGACCGATCCAAGTATCGAAAGCACGGCACCTCCGAGTTCTGCACACATTCGGCTCGGTGACGTCCTCGCCTTCTCGATCTAGCAAGAGGGGCAAAGTAGTAGATGAGTTCCGGCAGCACGACGGCGTGGTGACGGTGTTGGTGAAGAACAATCTCCGTAGGGCTTCGCCTAAGCACTATGAAAACTATGACGGAGGATAAACTAGAGGGGACAGGGTTGCCGGCACACGGCTTGGTGTTTCTTGATGTGTCTTTGGTGCTAGCCCTACCCCTCTATTTATATGTTGAGCCCTGGGGTCGAAACTTGGAGTAAAAGCCTCCTCAAAGTCGGTTTCACCCGAAAGGCAAGAGTCCTTCTTGGACTCCAGGGCTAGACGCCAGGGTTCTCGGCGTCTACCCCCTAGACGCCAGGGTTCCTGGCGTCTAGCCTTTTGTCTCCGCAAAACTTCCTTTTGCACTTTCCAAAATCCTTGTGGGCTTTCCCCTTTGGCTCAGATAAAGTGTTCTCGTGCCCAAACATTTCGGGAAACATCCGGAACCCCTTCCGGTGAATTGCGGAACCCTTCCGGAGATCAAACACTACTATCCCATATATCGAACTTTATCACCGGACCATTCCGGAGTTCCTCGTCATGTCCGTGATCTCATCTCGGACTCCGAACAACATTTGGTCATCAACATACATAACTCATATAGTACTATATCGTCAACAAACGTTAAGCGTGCGGACCCTACGGGTTCGAGAACTATGTAGACATGACCGAGACACCTCTCTGGTCAATAACCAATAGCGGGACCTGGATGCCCATATTGGCTCCTACATATTCTACGAAGATCTTTATCGGTCAGACCGCATAACAACATACGTTGTTCCCTTTGTCATCGGTATGTTACTTGCCCGAGATTCGATTGTCGGTATCTCAATACCTAGTTCAATCTCGTTACCGGCAAGTCTCTTTACTCGTTCCGTATGAAGGAAATATGCCCTAGAGGCAATAATAAAGTTATTATTTATTTCCTTATATCATGATAAATGTTTATTATTCATGCTAGAATTGTATTAACCGGAAACGTAATACTTGTGTGAATACATAGACAAACAAAGTGTCACTAGTATGCCTCTACTTGACTAGCTCATTAATCGAAGATGGTTATGTTTCCTAACCATAGACATGAGTTGTCATTTGATTAATGGGATCACATCATTAGGAGAATGATGTGATTGACATGACCCATTCCATTAGCTTAGCACCCGGTCGTTTAGTATGTTGCTATTGCTTTCTTCATGACTTATACATGTTCCTATGACTATGAGATTATGCAACTCCCGTTTACCGGAGGAACACTTTTTGTGCTACCAAACGTCACAATGTAATTGGGTGATTATAAAGGTGCTCTACAGGTGTCTCCAAAGGTACATGTTGGGTTGGCATATTTCGAGATTAGGATTTGTCGCTCCGATTGTCGGAGAGGTATCTCTGGGCCCTCTCGATAATACACATCACTTAAGCCTTGCAAGCAATGCAACTAATAAGTTAGTTGCAAGATGATGTGTTACGGAACGAGTAAAGAGACTTGCCGGTAACGAGATTGAACTAGGTATTGAGATACCGACGATCGAATCTCGGGCAAGTAACATACCGATGACAAAGGGAACAACGTATGTTGTTATGCGGTCTGACCGATAAAGATCTTCGTAGAATATGTAGGAGCCAATATGAGCATCTAGGTTCCGCTATTGGTTATTGACCGGAGACGTGTCTCGGTCATGTCTACATTGTTCTCGAACCCATAGGGTCCGCACGCTTAACGTTACGATGACAATTTCATTATGAGTTTATATATTTTGATGTACCGAAGGTTGTTCGGAGTCCCGGATGTGATCACGGACTTGATGAGGAGTCTCGAAATGGTCAAGACATAAAGATCGATATATTGGACGACTATATTTGGACACCGGAAAGGTTCCGGGTAAAATTGGGACAATACCGGATCACCGGGAGGTTATCGGAACCCCCAGGAGGTATATGGGCCTTATTGGGCCTTAGTGGAAAGGAGGGAAAGGAGCAAGGGAGGGGGCGCCCCCCCAAGCCCAATCCGAATTGGGAGGGGGGCCGACCCCCCTTTCCTTCCTCCCTCCTTCCCTCTCCTACTCCTAATAGGAAAAAGGGGAGTCCTACTCCCGGTGGGAGTTGGACTCGCCCCCTTGGGTGCGCCACCCTCCTTGGCCGGCCCCCTCCTCCACTCCTTTATATACGGGGGCAGGGGGCACCCCAGAGACACAACAATTGATCATTGATCTCTTAGCCGTGTATGGTGCCCCCTTCCACCATAATCCTCCATAATATTGTAGCGGTGCTTAGGCGAAGCCCTGCGACGGTAGAACATCAAGATCGTCACCACGCCGTCGTGCTGACGGAACTCATCCCCGACACTTTGCTGGATCGGAGTCCGGGGATCGTCATCGAGCTGAATGTGTGCAAAAACTCGGAGGTGCCATAGTTTCGGTGCTTGATCAGTCGGGTCGTGAAGACGTACGACTACATCAACCGCGTTGTTATAACGCTTCCGCTTCCGGTCTACGAGGGTACGTAGACAACACTCTCCCCTCTTGTTGCTGTGCATCACCATGATCTTGCGTGTGCGTAGGAATTTTTTTGAAATTACTATGTTCCCCAACAGTGGCATCCGAGCCTAGGTTTTATGTGTTGATGTTATATGCACGAGTAGAACACAAGCGAGTTGTGGGCGATATAAGTCATACTGCTTACCAGCATGTCATACTTTGGTTCGGCGGTATTGTTGGATGAAGTGGCCCGGACCGACATTACGCGTACGCTTACGCGAGACTGGTTCTACTGACATGCTTTGCACACAGGTGGCTGGCGGGTGTCATTTCTCCAACTTTAGTTGAACCGAGTGTGGCTACACCCGGTCCTTGCGAAGGTTAAAACAACACCAACTTGACAAACTATCATTGTGGTTTTTGATGCGTAGGTAAGATTGGTTCTTGCTAAGCCCGTAGCAGCCACGTAAAACTTGCAACAAACAAAGTAGAGGACGTCTAACTTGTTTTTGTAGGGCATGTTGTGATGTGATATGGTCAAGGCATGATGCTAAATTTTATTGTATGAGATGATCATGTTTTGTAACCAAGTTATCGGTAACTAGCAGGAGCCATATGGTTGTCGCTTTATTGTATGCAATGCAATCGCCCTGTAATGCTTTACTTTATCACTAAGCGGTAGCGATAGTCGTAGAAGCATAAGATTGGCGAGACGACAACGATGCTACGATGGAGATCAAGGTGTCGCGCCGGTGATGATGGTGATCATGACGATGCTTCGGAGATGGAGATCACAAGCACAAGATGATGATGGCCATATCATATCACTTATATTGATTGTATGTGATGTTTATCTTTTATGCATCTTATCTTGCTTTGATTGACGGTAGCATTATAAGATGATCTCTCAATAAATTTCAAGATAAAAGTGTTCTCCCTGAGTATGCACCGTTGCCAAAGTTCGTCGTGCCCAAACACCACGAGATGATCGGGAGTGATAAGCTCTACGTCCATCTACAATGGGTGCAAGCCAGTTTTGCACACGCAGAATACTCAGGTTAAACTTGATGAGCCTAGCATATGCAGATATGTCCTCAGAACACTGAGACCGAAAGGTCGAGCATGAATCATATAGTAGATATGATCAACATAGTGATGTTCACCATTGAAAACTACTCCATTTCACGTGATGATCGGTTATGGTTTAGTTGATTTGGATCATGTGATCACTTAGAAGATTAGAGGGATGTCTGTCTAAGTGGGAGTTCTTAAGTAATATGATTAATTGAACTTAAATTTATCATGAACTTAGTACCTGATAGTATCTTGCTTGTTTATGTTTGATTGTAGATAGATGCCTCGTGCTGTTATTCTGTTGAATTTTAATGCGTTCCTTGAGAAGGCAAAGTTGAAAGATGATGGTAGCAATTATACGGACTGGGTCTGTAACTTGAGGATTATCCTCATTGCTGCACAGAAGAATTACGTCCTGGAAGCACCGCTGGGTGCCAGGCCTGCTGCTGATGCAACTGACGATGTTAAGAACGTCTGGCAGAGCAAAGCTGATGACTACTTGATAGTTCAATGTGCCATGCTTTACGGCTTAGAACCGGGTCTTCAACGATGTTTTGAACGTCATGGTGTTGGGGAATGTAGTAATTTCAAAAAAATTCCTACGCACACGCAAGATCATGGTGATGCATAGCAACGAGAGGGGAGAGTGTGATCTACGTACCCTTGTAGACCGACAGCGGAAGCGTTAGCACAACGCGGTTGATGTAGTCGTACGTCTTCACGGCCCGACCGATCAAGCACCGAAACTACGGCACCTCTGAGTTTTAGCACATGTTCAGCTCGATGACGATCCCCGGACTCCGATCCAGCAAAGTGTCGGGGAAGAGTTCCGTCAGCACGACGGCGTGGTGACGATCTTGATGTTCTACCGTCGCAGGGCTTCGCCTAAGCACCGCTACAATATTATGGAGGATTATGGTGGAAGGGGGCACCGCACACGGCTAAGAATAAGATCACGTGAATCAACTTGTGTCTATGGGGTGCCCCCTGCCTCCGTATATAAAGGATCAAGGGGAGGAGGCCGGCCGGCCCCTATGGCGCGCCAAGGAGGAGTCCTCCTCCTAGTAGGAGTAGGACTCGTACTAGGAGGGGGAAAGAAGTGGGGAGGGAGAAGGAAAGGGGGGCGCCGCCCCCCCTCTCCTAGTCCAATTCGGACCAGGGGGGAGGAGGCACGCGGCCCACCCTGGCTGCCCCTCTCTCTCTCCATTAAGGCCCATATGGCCCATTACTTCTCCCGGGGGGAGGGGGTTCCGGTAACCCTCCGGCTCTCCGGTTTTCTCCAAAATCACTCGGAACACTTCCGGTGTCCGAATATAGCCGTCCAATATATCAATCTTTATGTCTCAACCATTTCGAGACTCCTCGTCATGTCTGTGATCACATTCGGGACTCCGAACTAACTTCGGTACATCAAAACTCATAAACTCATAATATAACTGCCATCGAAACCTTAAGCGTGCGGACCCTACGGGTTCGAGAACAATGTAGACATGACCGAGACACGTCTCTGATCAATAACCAATAGCGAAACCTGGATGCTCATATTGGCTCCTACATATTCTATGAAGATCTTTTATCGGTCAGACCGCATAACAACATACGTTGTTCCCTTTGTCATCGGTATGTTACTTGCCCGAGATTCGATCGTCGGTATCTCAATACCTAGTTCAATCTCGTTACCGGCAAGTCTCTTTACTCGTTTCATAATACATCATCTTGCAACTAACTCATTAGTTGTAATGCTTGCAAGGCTTATGTGATGTGCATTACCGAGAGGGCCCAGAGATACCTCTCCGACATTCGGAGTGACAAATCCTAATCTCGAAATACGCCAACCCAACATGTACCTTTAGAGACACCTGTAGAGCACCTTTATAATCACCCATTTACGTTGTGACGTTTGGTAGCACACAAAATGTTCCTCCGGAAAACGGGAGTTGCATAATCTCATAGTCATAGGAACATGTATAAGTCATGAAGAAAGCAATAGCAACATACTAAACGATCGGGTGCTAAGCTAATGGAATGGGTCATGTCAATCAGATCATTCACCTAATGATGTGATCCCGTTAATCAAATAACAACTCTTTGTCCATGGTTAGGAAACATAACCATCTTTGATTAACGAGCTAGTCAAGTAGAGGCATACTAGTGACACTCTGTTTGTCTATGTATTCACACATGTGTTATGTTTCCGGTTAATACAATTCTAGCATGAATAATAAACATTTATCATGATATAAGGAAATAAATAATAACTTTATTATTGCCTCTAGGGCATATTTCCTTTAGTCTCCCACTTGCACTAGAGTCAATAATCTAGATTACACAGTAATGATTCTAACACCCATGGAGCCTTGGTGCTGATCATGTTTTGCTCGTGGAAGAGGCTTAGTCAATGGGTCTGCAACATTCAGATCCGTATGTATCTTGCAAATCTCTATGTCTCCCACCTAGACTAGATCCCAGATGGAATTGAAGCGTCTCTTGATGTGCTTGGTTCTCTTGTGAAATCTGGATTCCTTTGCCAAGGCAATTGCACCAGTATTGTCACAAAAGATTTTCATTGGACCCGATGCACTAGGTATGACACCTAGATCGGATATGAACTCCTTCATCCAGAATCCTTCATTTGCTGCTCCTGAAGCAGCTATGTATTCCGCTTCACATGTAGATCCCACCACGACGCTTTGTTAAGAACTGCACCAACTGACAGCTCCATCGTTTAATGTAAACACGTATCCGGTTTGCGATTTAGAATCGTCCGGATCAGTGTCAAAGCTTGCATCAACGTAACCATTTACGATGAGCTCTTTGTCACCTCCATAAACGAGAAACATATCCTTAGTCCTTTTCAGGTATTTCAGGATGTTCTTGACCGCTGTCCAGTGATCCACTCCTGGATTTCTTTGGTACCTCCCTGCTAGACTTATAGCAAGGCACACATCAGGTCTGGTACACAGCATTGCATACATGATAGAGCCTATGGCTGAAGCATAGGGAACATCTTTCATTTTCTCTCTATCTTCCGCAGTGGTCGGGCATTGAGTCTTACTCAACTTCACACCTTGTAACACAGGCAAGAACCCTTTCTTTGCTTGATCCATTTTGAACTTCTTCAAAACTTTGTCAAGGTATGTGCTTTGTGAAAGTCCAATTAAGCGTCTTGATCTATCTCTATAGATCTTAATGCCTAATATGTATGCAGCTTCACCGAGGTCTTTCATTGAAGAACTCTTATTCAAGTATCCCTTTATGCTATCCAGAAATTCTATATCATTTCCAATTAGTAATATGTCAACCACATATAATATCAGAAATGCTATAGAGCTCCCACTCACTTTCTTGTAAATACAGGCTTCTCCAAAAGTCTGTATAAAACCAAATGCTTTGATAACACTATCAAAGCGTTTATTCCAACTCCGAGAGGCTTGCACCAGTCCATAAATGGATCCCTGGAGCTTGCACACTTTGTTAGCTCCCTTTGGATCGACAAATCCTTCTGGTTGCATCACATACAACTCTTCTTCCAGAAATCCATTCAGGAATGAAGTTTTGACATCCATCTGCCAAATTTCATAATCATAAAATGCGGCAATTGCTAACATGATTCGGACAGACTTAAGCATCGCTACGGGTGAGGTCTCATCGTAGTCAATCCCTTGAACTTGCCGAAAGCCTTTTGCGACAAGTCGAGCTTTGTAGACAGTAATATTACCGTCAGCGTCAGTCTTCTTCTTGAAGATCCATTTATTCTCAATTGCTTGCCGATCATTGGGCAAGTCAACCAAAGTCCATACTTTGTTCTCATACATGGATCCCATCTCAGATTTCATGGCTTCAAGCCATTTTCCGGAATCTGGGCTCACCATCGCTTCTTCATAGTTCGTAGGTTCATCATGATCTAGTAGCATGACTTCCAAAACAGGATTACCGTACCACTCTAGTGCGGATCTCACTCTAGTTGATCTACGAGGTTCAATAGTATCTTGTTTTGAAGTTTCATGATCATTATCATTAGCTTCCTCACTAACTGGTGTAGGTGTCACAGAAACAGGTTTCTGTGATGTACTACTTTCCAATAAGGGAGTAGGTACAGTTACCTCGTCAAGTTCTACTTTCCTCCCACTCACTTCTTTCGAGAGAAACTCCTTCTCCAGAAAGTTTCCAAATTTAGCAACAAAAGTCTTGCCTTCGGATCTGTGATAAAAGGTGTATCCAATAGTTTCCTGTGGATATCCTATGAAGACACATTTCTCCGATTTGGGTTCAAGCTTATCAGGTTGAAGCTTTTTCACATAAGCATCGCAGCCCCAAACTTTCAAAAACGACAACTTTGGTTTCTTGCCAAACCACAGTTCATAAGGCATCGTCTCAATGGATTTTGATGGTGCCCTATTTAACGTGAATGCGGCCGTCTCTAGAGCATATCCCCAAAACGATAGCGGTAAATCAGTAAGAGACATCATAGATCGCACCATATCTAGTAAGGTACGATTACGACGTTCGGACACACCATTACGCTGTGGTGTTCCGGGTGGCGTGAGTTGCGAAACTATTCCACATTGTTTCAAATGTACACCAAACTCGTAACTCAAATATTCTCCTCCACGATCAGATTGTAGGAATTTTATTTTCTTGTTACGATGATTTTCAACTTCACTCTAAAATTCTTTGAACTTTTCAAACGTTTCAGACTTATGTTTCATTAAGTAGATATACCCATATCTGCTTAAGTCATCTGTGAAGGTGAGAAAATAACGATAGCCACCACGAGCCTCAACATTCATCGGACCACATACATCTGTATGTATGATTTCCAATAAATCTGTTGCTCTCTCCATAGTACCGAAGAACGGTGTTTTTGTCATCTTACCCATAAGGCACGGTTCGCAAGTACCAAGTGATTCATAATCAAGTGGTTCCAAAAGCCCATCAGTATGGAGTTTCTTCATGCGCTTTATACCGATATGACCTAAACGGCAGTGCCACAAATAAGTTGCACTATCATTATCAACTCTGCATCTTTTGGCTTCAACACTATGAATATGTGTGTCACTACTATCGAGATTTAATAAGAATAGACCACTCTTTAAGGGTGCATGACCATAAAAGATATTACTCATGTAAATAGAACAACCATTATTCTCTGATTTAAATGAATAACCGTCTCGCATCAAACAAGATCCAGATATAATGTTCATGCTTAACGCTGGCACCAAATAACAATTATTTAGGTCTAATATTAATCCCGAAGGTAGATGTAGAGGTAGCGTGCCGACTGCGATCACATCGACTTTGGAACCATTTCCCACGCGCATAGTCACCTCGTCCTTAGCCAATCTTCGCTTAATCCGTAGTCCCTGTTTCGAGTTGCAAATATTAGCAACAAAACCAGTATCAAATACCCAGGTGCTACTGCGAGCATTAGTAAGGTACAAATCAATAACATGTATATCACATATACCTTTGTTCACCTTGCCATCCTTCTTATCCGCCAAATACTTGGGGCAGTTCCGCTTCCAGTGACCAGTCTACTTGCAGTAGAAGCACTCAGTTTCAGGCTTAGGTCCAGGTTTGGGTTTCTTCTCTTGAGCAGCAACTTGCTTGCTGTTCTTTTTGAAGTTCCCCTTCTTCTTTCCTTTGCCCTTTTTCTTGAAACTAGTGGTCTTGTTGACCATCAACACTTGATGCTCCTTCTTGATTTCTACCTCCGCAGCTTTCAGCATTGCGAAGAGCTCGGGAATAGTCTTATTCATCCCTTGCATATTATAGTTCATCACGAAGCTCTTGTAGCTTGGTGGCAGTGATTGGAGAATTCTGTCAATGACGCAATCATCTGGAAGATTAACTCCCAATTGAATCAAGTGATTATTATACCCAGACATTTTGAGTATATGCTCACTGACAGAACTGTTCTCCTCCATCTTGCAGCTATAGAACTTATTGGAGACTTCATATCTCTCAATCCGGGCATTTGCTTGAAATATTAACTTCAATTCCTGGAACATCTCATATGCTCCATGACGTTCAAAACGTCGTTGAAGTGCCGATTCTAAGCCATAAAGCATGGAACACTGAACTATCGAGTAGTCATCAGCTTTGCTCTGCCAGACGTTCATAACATCTGGTGTTGCTCCAGCAGCAGGCCTGGCACCCAGCGTTCCTTCCAGGACGTAATTCTACTATGCAGCAATGAGGATAATCCTCAAGTTACGGACCTAGTCCGTGTAATTGCTACCATCATCTTTCAACTTTGCTTTCTCAAGGAACGCATTAAAATTCAATGGAACAACAACACAGGCCATCTATCTACAATCAAGCATAAACAAGCAAGATACTATCAGGTACTAAGTTTCATGATAAATTTAGGTTCAATTAATTTACTTAAAGAACTCCCACTTAGATAGACATCCCTCTAATCCTCTAAGTGATTACGTGATCCAAATCAACTAAACCATGTCCGATCATCACGTGAGATGGAGTAGTTTCATTGGTGAACATCACTATGTTGATCATATCTACTATATGATTCACGCTCGACCTTTCGGTCTCCGTGTTCCGAGGCCATATCTGTATATGCTTGGCTTGTCAAGTATAACCTGAGTATTCCGCGTGTGCAACTGTTTTGCACCCATTGTATTTGAACGTAGAGCCTATCACACCCGATCATCACGTGGTGTCTCAGCACGAAGAACTTTCGCAACGGTGCATACTCAGGGAGAACACTTCTTGATAATTAGTGAGAGATCATCTTATAATGCTACCGTCAATCAAAGCAAGATAAGATGCATAAAAGATAAACATCACATGCAATCAATATAAGTGATATGATATGGCCATCATCATCTTGTGCTTGTGATCTCCATCTTCGAAGCACCGTCGTGATCACCATCGTCACCGGCGCGACACCTTGATCTCCATCGTAGCATCGTTGTCGTCTCGCCAATCTTATGCTTCCACGACTATCGCTACCGCTTAGTGATAAAGTAAAGCATTACAGCGCGATTGCATTGCATACAATAAAGCGACAACCATATGGCTCCTGCCAGTTGCCGATAACTCGGTTACAAAACATGATCATCTCATACAATAAAATTTAGCATCATGTCTTGACCATATCACATCACAACATGCCCTGCAAAAACAAGTTAGACGTCCTCTACTTTGTTGTTGCAAGTTTTACGTGGCTGCTACGGGCTTAAGCAAGAACCAATCTTACCTACGCATCAAAACCACAACGATAGTTTGTCAAGTTGGTGCTGTTTTAACCTTCGCAAGGACCGGGCGTAGCCACACTCGGTTCAACTAAAGTTGGAGAAACTGTCACCCGCAAGCCACCTCTGTGCAAAGCACGTCGAGAGAACCGGTCTCGCGTAAGTGTACGCGTAATGTCGGTCCGGGCCGCTTCGTCCAACAATACCGCCGAACCAAAGTATGACATGCTGGTAAGCAGTATGACTTATATCGCCCACAACTCACTTGTGTTCTACTCGTGCATATAACATCAACATTTAAAACCTAGGCTCGGATGCCACTGTTGGGGAACATAGTAATTTCAAAAAAATTCCTACGCACACGCAAGATCATGGTGATGCATAGCAACGAGAGAGGAGAGTGTGATCTACGTACCCTTGTAGACCGACAGCGGAAGCGTTAGCACAACGCGGTTGGTGTAGTCGTACGTCTTCACGGCCCGACCGATCAAGCACCGAAACTACGGCACCTTCGAGTTTTAGCACACGTTCAGCTCGATGACGATCCCCGGACTCCGATCCAGCAAAGTGTCGGGGAAGAGTTCCGTCAGCACGACGACTTGGTGACGATCTTGATGTTCTACCGTCACAGGGCTTCGCCTAAGCACCGCTACAATATTATCGAGGATTATGGTGGAAGGGGGCACCGCACACGGCTAAGAATAAGATCACGTAGATCAACTTGTGTCTATGGGGTGCCCCCTGCCTCCGTATATAAAGGATCAAGGGGAGGAGGCCGGCCGGCCCCTATGGCGCGCCAAGGAGGAGTCCTCCTAGTAGGAGTAGGACTCCTACTAGGAGGGGGAAAGAAGTGGGGAGGGAGGAGGAAAGGGGGGCGCCGCCACCCCTCTCCTAGTCCAATTCGGACCAGGGGGAGGAGGCGCGCAGCCCACCCTGGCTGCCCCTCTCTCTCTCCACTAAGGCCCATATGGCCCATTACTTCTCCCAGGGGGGTTCCGATAACCCTCCGGCTCTCCGATTTTCTCCGAAATCACCCGGAACACTTCCGGTGTCCGAATATAGCCGTCCAATATATCAATCTTTATGTCTCGACCATTTCGAGACTCCCCGTCATGTCCGTGATCACATCCGGGACTCCGAACTAACTTCAGTACATCAAAACTCATAAACTCATAATATAACTGTCATCGAAACCTTAAGCGTGTGGACCCTACGGGTTCGAGAACAATGTAGACATGACCGAGACACGTCTCCAGTCAATAACCAATAGCGGAACCTGGATGCTCATATTGGCTCCTACATATTCTACGAAGATCTTTTATCGGTCAGACCGCATAACAACATACGTTGTTCCCTTTGTCATCGTTATGTTACTTTCCCGAGATTCGATCATCGGTATCTCAATACCTAGTTCAATCTCGTTTCGTAATACATCATCTTGCAACTAACTCATTAGTTGTAATGCTTGCAAGGCTTATGTGATGTGCATTACCGAGAGGGCCCAGAGATACCTCTCCGACATTCAGAGTGACAAATCCTAATCTTGAAATACGCCAAACCAACATGTACCTTTGGAGACACCTGTAGAGCACCTTTATAATCACCCATTTACGTTGTGACGTTTGGTAGCACACAAAATGTTCCTCCGGAAAACGGGAGTTGCATAATCTCATAGTCATAGGAACATGTATAAGTCATGAAGAAAGCAATAGCAACATACTAAACGATCGGGTGCTAAGCTAATGGAATGGGTCATGTCAATCAGATCATTCACCTAATGATGTGATCCCGTTAATCAAATAACAACTCTTTGTCCATGGTTAGGAAACATAACCATCTTTGATTAACGAGCTAGTCAAGTAGAGGCATACTAGTGACACTCTGTTTGTCTATGTATTCACACATGTGTTATGTTTCCGGTTAATACAATTCTAGCATGAATAATAAACATTTATCATGATATAAGGAAATAAATAATAACTTTATTATTGCCTCTAGGGCATATTTCCTTCACATGGAGCATATGAGATGTTCCAGGAGTTGAAGCTAATATTTCAAGCAAATGCCCGGATTGAGAGATATGAAGTCTCCAATAAGTTCTATAGCTGCAAGATGGAGGAGAACAGTTCTGTCAGTGAGCATATACTCAAAATGTCTGGGTATAATAATCACTTGATTCAACTGGGAGTTAATCTTCCGGATGATTGCGTCATTGACAGAATTCTCCAATCACTTCCACCTATCTACAAGAGCTTTGTGATGAACTATAATATGCAAGGGATGGATAAGACAATTCCCGAGCTCTTCGCAATGCTAAAAGCTGCGGAGGTAGAAATCAAGAAGGAGCATCAAGTGTTGATTGTCAACAAGACCACTAGTTTCAAGAAAAAGGGCAAGGGGAAGAAGAAGGGGAACTTCAAGAAGAACAACAAGCAAGTTGCTGCTCAGGAGAAGAAACCCAAGTCTGGACCTAAGCCTGAAACTGAGTGCTTCTACTGCAAGCAGACTGGTCACTGAAAGCGGAACTGCACCAAGTATTTGGCGGATAAGAAGGATGGCAAGGTGAACAAATGTATATGTGATATACATGTTATTGATGTGTACATTACTAGAGCTCACAGTAGCACCTGGGTATTTGATACTAGTTCTGTTGCTAATATTTGCAACTCGAAACAGGGACTACAGATTAAGCGAACACTGGCGAAGGACGAGGTGACAATGCGCGTGGGAAATGGTTTCAAAGTCGATGTGACCGCGGTCGGCACGCTACCTCTACATCTGCCATCAGGATTAGTATTAGACCTAAATAATTGTTATTTGGTGCTAGCGTTGAGCATGAACATTATATCTGGATCTTGTTTGATGCAAGACGGTTATTCATTTAAATCAAAGAATAATGGTTGTTCTATTTATATGAGTAATATCTTTTATGGTCATGCACCCTTGAAGAGTGGTCAATTTTTGATGAATCTCGATAGTAGTGATACACATATTCATAATGTTGAAGCCAAAAGATGCAGAGTTGATAATGATAGTGCAACTTATTTGTGGCACTGCCGTTTAGGTCATATAAGTGTAAAGAGCATGAAGAAACTCCATACTGATGGACTTTTGGAACCACTTGATTATGAATCATTTGGTACTTGCGAACCGTGCCTCATGGGCAAGATGACTAAAACGCCGTTCTCCGGCACTATGGAGAGAGCAACAGATTTGTTGGAAATCATACATACAGATGTATGTGGTCCAATGAATGTTGAAACTCGTGGTGGATATCGTTATTTTCTCACCTTCACAGATGATTTAAGCAGATATGGGTATATCTACTTAATGAAACATAAGTCTGAAACATTTGAAAAGTTCAAAGAATTTCAGAGTGAAGTTGAAAATCATCGTAACAAGAAAATAAAGTTTCTATGATCTGATCATGGAGGAGAATATTTGAGTTACGAGTTTGGTTTACATTTGAAACAATGCGGAATAGTTTCGCAACTCACGCCACCCGAAACACCACAGCGTAATGGTGTGTCCAAACATCGTAATCGTACTTTACTTGATATGGTGCGATCTATGATGTCTCTTACAGATTTACCGCTATCGTTTTGGGGTTATGCTTTAGAGATGACCACATTCACATTAAATAGGGCACCATCAAAATCCATTGAGACGACGCCTTATGAACTATGGTTTGGCAAGAAACCAAACTTGTCATTTCTGAAAGTTTGGGGCTGCGATGCTTATGTGAAAAAGCTTCAACCTGATAAGCTCGAACCCAAATCAGAGAAATGTGTCTTCATAGGATACCCAAAGGAGACTGTTGGGTACACCTTCTATCACAGATCCGAAGGCAAGACATTTGTTGCTAAGAATGGATCCTTTATAGAGAAGGAGTTTCTCTCGAAAGAAGTGAGTGGGAGGAAAGTAGAACTTGATGAGGTAACTGTACCTGCTCCCTTATTGGAAAGTAGTACATCACAGAAACTGGTTTCAGTGACACCTACACCAATTAGTGAGGAAGCTAATGATGATGATCATGAAACTTCAGAACAAGGTACTACCAAACCTCGTAGATCAACCAGAGTAAGATCCGCACCAGAGTGGTACGGTAATCCTGTTCTAGAAGTCATGCTACTAGATCATGATGAACCTACGAACTATGAAGAAGCAATGGTGAGCCCAGATTCCGTAAAATGGCCTGAAGCCATGAAATCTGAGATGGGATCCATGTATGAGAACAAAGTGTGGACTTTGGTTGACTTGCCCAATGATCGACAAGCAATTAAAAATAAATGGATCTTCAAGAAGAAGACTGGCGCTGACGGTAATGTTACTGTCTACAAAGCTCGACTTGTCGCAAAAGGTTTTTGACAAGTTCAAGGAATTGACTACGATGAGACCTTCTCACCCATAGCGATGCTTAAGTCTGTCCGAATCATGTTAGCAATTTGCCGCATTTTATGATTATGAAATTTGGCAGATGGATGTCAAAACTGCATTCCTGAATGGATTTCTGGAAGAAGAGTTGTATATGATGCAGCCGTAAGGTTTTGTCGATCCAAGAGGAGCTAACAAAGTGTGCAAGCTCCAGCGATCCATTTATGGACTGGTGCAAGCATCTCGGAGTTGGAATAAACGCTTTGATAGTGTGACCAAAGCATTTGGTTTTGTACAGACTTTTGGAGAAGCCTCTATTTACAAGAAAGTGAGTAGGAGCTCTCTAGCATTTCTGATATTATATGTGGATGACATATTGCTAATCAGAAATGATATAGAATTTCTGGATAGCATAAAGGGATACTTGAATAAGAGTTTTTCAATGAAAGACCTCGGTGAAGCTGCTTACATAATTGGCATTAAGATCTATAGAGATAGATCAAGACGCTTAATTGGACTTTCACAAAGCACATACCTTGACAAAGTTTTGAAGAAGTTCAAAATGGATCAAGCAAAGAAAGGATTCTTGCCTGTGTTACAAGGTGTGAAGTTTAGTAAGACTCAATGCCCGACCACTGTAGAAGATAGAGAGAAAATGAAAGATGTTCCCTATGCTTCAGCCATAGGCTCTATCATGTATGCAATGCTGTGTACCAGACCTGATGTGTGCCTTGCTATAAGTCTAGCAGGGAGGTACCAAAGAAATCCAGGAGTGGATCACTGGACAGCGGTCAAGAACATCCTGAAATACCTGAAAAGGACTAAGGATATGTTTCTCGTTTATGGAGGTGACAAAGAGCTCATCGTAAATGGTTACGTTGATGCAAGCTTTGACACTGATCCGGACGATTCTAAATCGCAAACCGGATACGTGTTTACATTAAACGGTGGAGCTGTCAGTTGGTGCAGTTCTTAACAAAGCGTCGTGGTGGGATCTACATGTGAAGCGGAATACATAGCTGCTTCAGGAGCAGCAAATGAAGGATTCTGGATGAAGGAGTTCATATCCGATCTAGGTGTCATACCTAGTGCATCGGGTCCAATGAAAATCTTTTGTGACAATACTGGTGCAATTGCCTTGGCAAAGGAATCCAGATTTCACAAGAGAACCAAGCACATCAAGAGACGCTTCAATTCCATCCAGGATCTAGTCCAGGTGGGAGACATAGAGATTTGCAAGATACATACGGATCTGAATGTAGCAGACCCATTGACTAAGCCTCTTCCACGAGCAAAACATGATCAGCACCAAGGCTCCATGGGTGTTAGAATCATTACTGTGTAATCTAGATTATTGACTCTAGTGCAAGTGGGAGACTGAAGGAAATATGCCCTAGAGGCAATAATAAAGTTATTATTTATTTCCTTATATCATGATAAATGTTTATTATTCATGCTAGAATTGTATACGTAATACTTGTGTGAATACATAGACAAACAAAGTGTCACTAGTATGCCTCTACTTGACTAGCTCGTTAATCAAAGATGGTTACGTTTCCTAACCATAGACATGAGTTGTCATTTGATTAACGGGGTCACATCATTAGGAGAATGATGTGATTGACATGACCCATTCCATTAGCTTAGCACCCGATCGTTTAGTATGTTGCTATTGCTTTCTTCATGACTTATACATGTTCCTATGACTATGAGATTATGCAACTCCCGTTTACCGGAGGAACACTTTGTGTGCCACCAAACATCACAACGTAATTGGGTGATTATAAAGGTGCTCTACAGGTGTCTCCAAAGGTACATGTTGGGTTGGCGTATTTCGAGATTAGGATTTGTCGCTCTGATTGTCGGAGAGGTATCTCTGGGCCCTCTCGGTAATACACATCACCTAAGCCTTGCAAGCAATGCAACTAATAAGTTAGTTGCAAGATGATGTATTACGGAACGAGTAAAGAGACTTGCCGATAATGAGATTGAACTAGGTATTGAGATACTGACAATCGAATCTCGGGCAAGTAACATACCGATGACAAAGGGAACAATGTATGTTGTTATGCGGTCTGACCGGTAAACATCTTCGTAGAATATGTAGGAGCCAATATGAGCATCCAGGTTCCGCTATTGGTTATTGACCGGAGACGTGTCTCGGTCATGTCTACATTGTTCTCGAACCCGTAGGGTCCGCACGCTTAACGTTATGATGACAGTTTCATTATGAGTTTATATATTTTGATGTACCAAAGGTTGTTCGGAGTCCTGGATGTGATCACGGACTTGACGAGGAGTCTCGAAATGGTCGAGACATAAAGATCGATATATTGGACGACTATATTTGGACACCGGAAAGGTTCCCGGTAAGATTGGGACAATACCGGATCACCGGGTGGTTATCGGAACCCCCTGGGAGGTATATGGGCCTTATTGGGCCTTAGTGGAAAGGAGGGGAAAGGAGCAAGGGAGGGGGCGCGCCCCCCCAAGCCCAATCCAGATTGGGCTTGGGGGGTAGGGTTAAACTCATAATGAAACTATCATTGTAACGTTAAGCGTGCGGACCCTACGGGTTCGAGAACAATGTAGACATGACCGAGACACGTCTCCGGTCAATAACCAATAGCGGAACCTGGATGCTCATATTGGCTCCTACATATTCTACAAAGATCTTTATCGGTCAGACCCCATAACAACATACGTTGTTCCCTTTGTCATCGGTATGTTACTTGCCCGAGATTCGATCGTCGGTATCTCAATACCTAGTTCAATCTCATTACCGGCAAGTCTCTTTACTCGTTCTGTAATACATCATCCCGCAACTAACTCATTAGTTGCAATGCTTGCAATGCTTATAGTGATGTGCATTACCGAGTGGGCCCAGAGATACCTCTCCGACAATCGGAGTGACAAATCCTAATCTCGAAATACGCCAACCCAACAAGTACCCTTGGAGACACCTGTAGAGCACCTTTATAATCAGCCAGTTACGTTGTGACGTTTGGTGGCAGACAAAGTGTTCCTCCGGTAAACGGGAGTTGCATAATCTCATAGTTATAGGAACATGTATAAGTCATGAAGAAAGCAATAGCAACAAACTAAACGATCAAGTGCTAAGCTAACGGAATGGGTCAAGTCAGTCACATCATTCTCCTAATGATGTGATCCCGTTAATCAAATGACAACTCATGTATATGGTTAGGAAACTTAACCATCTTTGATCAACGAGCTAGTCAAGTAGAGGCATACTAGTGACACTCTGTTTGTCGATGTATTCACACATGTATTATGTTACCGGTTAATACAATTCTAGCATGAATAATAAACATTTATCATGAAATAAGGAAATAAATAATAACTTTATTATTTCCTCTAGGGCATATTTCCTTCAAGGCGGATGATAACAGAAGGCAGGGGACACGATGTTTACCCAAGTTCGGGCCCTCTTGATGGAGGCAATACCCTACGTCCTGCTTGATTGTTCTTGATGATATGAGTATTACAAGAGTTGGTCTACCACGAGATTGTAGAGGCTAAACCCTAGAAGCTAGCCTATGGTAAGATTGTATGTTGTCCTACGGACTAAACCCTCCGGTTTATATAGACACCGGATGGGGCTAGGGTTACACAGAGTCAGTTACAAGGGAGGAGATCTACATATCCGTATTGCCTAGCTTGCCTTCCACGCCAAGGAGAGTCCCATCTGTACACGGGACGCAGTCTTCAATCTTGTATCTTCATAGTCCAACAATCTGGCCAAAGGATATAGTCCGGCTGTTCGGAGACCCCCTAATCCAGGACTCCCTCAGTAGCCCCTGAACTAGGCTTCAATGACGATGAGTCCGACGCGCAGTATTGTCTTCGGCATTGCAAGGCGGGTTCCTCCTCCGAATACTCCATGGAAGATTTTGCACACAAGGATAGTGTCCGGCTCTGCAAAACAACTTCCACATACCATCGTAGAGAGAATAATATTTCCACAAATCTAATCTGCTGACACGTTTTGACAGCATGACATCACACCATGGCCCGGTCATTATTCGAACCGTTTTTCTCAACCAGCACCGCACATAACGCGAGGCGGTTTTCTTGACACGTCTTGTCAAAGCAGAGATCGTGTTCCCCTTATTATGAGATTGTCATCAATACGGACGTGGGTAACCTAACCGCACCATCAATTACGATGCTTGGGCAAGTGGGGAGGCACATCGCCTCTTCCGCCCTTATAAAGGGATTATGATTCACTCTTTTCACCCACACCTTCTTCCTCCTTGCTTACCCACTCTCGCACACTTGAGCTCCAGCGCCCAATTTCGCATCTTTTTTCTCAAACCACTCCAAGCATGTCCGGAGCGGGAGGCAAGTGGATGGTCTCCTCCGTAACGGAGGAGAACATCACAAAGTTACGAGAAGCCGGATATTTGGCCACGGATATCGCGCACCGGCTGCCAGATGCAGGGCAGATCATCCCTACGCCCGAACCCCATGAGAGGGTAGTTTTTCTCACCCACTTCGTCCGCGGACTGGGATTTCCTCTCCACCCGTTTGTCCGCGGGCTCATGTTCTACTACGGGCTGGATTTTCATGATCTAGCCCCCAATTTCATCCTCAACATCTCGGCGTTTATAGTTGTGTGCGAGGCCTTCCTCCGCATCAAGCCCCATTTAGGCCTGTGGCTGAAGACCTTCAATGTTAAACCGAAGGTGGTGGTCGTCCAGCAAGAGGAGTGCAGAGGCGCCATGGTGGGAAAGATGCCTAATGTCACCTGGCTTGAAGGCTCCTATGTGGAGACCATAAAGGGGTGTCAATCGGGGTGGTTCTACATCACCGAGCCGCGCGACACTAACTAGGTGGCAGCCCCCGAATTCTGATCCAGAATCCCCACACGGCTCACCTCCTGGAAAGAGAAGGGCCTATCCTGGGGTTCCTCGGTAGAGCTGACAGGACTCCAAACCTGCATCAAGAACATGATGAGCAAGAAAATCAAGCTCGTCAACATGGTCCAGGTCATGCTCTTTTGCCGGATTCTCCCGTGTCAACAACGGGTATTCAACTTGTGGGAGTTCGACCTGGCCAAGCACCAGACGCTACGAGAGCTCTATGACACGACGCACGAGGACGTCTGGACGGTGCTGTTCAAGGGCGCCGAGGTACCTCCTTCCCTCACCGAGGACCGCGGACTCAGCGCAAAGCGCCGCGCCAATCCAGTAAGTTTTTATATTTCATAGGGTATCCATTTGGCCTAGTTTAATCATGTGACAGATCTAAGCCTTCCATGCCTTTAACATGACTAGGTGAAGACAGTGGAGCAGATCGATTACCCCACCCCCTGCCAGAAGATCCTGCAGATGCTCTCCTGACGGAGATGCTGGTTCCAGCACCTTACGAGGTGCCGGTGAAGAAGGCCAAGCAGAAGGCCGCGGGGACCCGAAAGGGTCTCCGGCGCAAGGTTGTATCGGACTCATCGTCCGATAACTCCGACGCGCCCTCCTCCCACGAAAACAAGGAGGAGGAAGAGGAAAGTTCTCCCCCAGCCGGGAGACAAGAAAAGGAAGGCCGACCCAACCAGGGAGGCCGAAGGGTCCAAGAAGGGCAGGACCCTCCCTCCGGACTGCTCCACGACGGCCGCCTACAGCGGCGACGAGTGGCTACCCAGGGTCAAGCCCCTGGCGAAGTCGTAAGTGTCCGGACACCATAGTAATTCATGGTATGTTTTACTGCACTGCTTCTCCTCATGGCAAACATGATTATGCAGTCCGTCCCAAGCTCATTTCGACGTATCTTCGTCGAGCGGTTCGTTGGACTCGTCAGATATGAACAACGGTTCTCTTCCGACCGCCTCCACCCCTTGCCCTACGGACAACGTCAAGGTGTTGTCTCAACAGGCACTTGGCCAAGGGGAGGCAGTCCTAGGGGCGCCTCCAGGCGACCTTCCGGACCCTGGGCGCAAAGGGAGCCGAACTCCCATGGGCTCCAGGTTCGCCCCCGAGCCGAACACTGCACCGGAATCTTCAGTGGTTCCAGACTCCGGCGGGCAACCCCCCGTTAAGGGGGGCAAGCCGCCCGTGTCGGTGTCCTCTGTCTATCTAGAGGCACCGGACAACTTGCTGGAAGCACTTCGCGATGCTTCCATCGACGAAGAGCACCGTACTATCATGAGTGCGGTGATCGAGAAAGTTCAGTCTGCCAAAAACGGGTTGACTGAAGCTTGCGCCAGCCTCCTAACAGGCTTTGAGGTAAGCAATCAAAATATAAGAAAATATTGCCGCATAGATAGTAGCCCCTGATGCTCTGTTCGGCGTTCGAGTAGAAAGGCCGAATAGAGGATCAAATGATGACTCAGGAGTCTAATCACAATATATCTATGTGTATGTGCAGGCTTCACTGCTGGCCGCTGCCGCATGTACTGCGGAGGTCTCTGCACTGAAGCAGGACCTGGAGCGGTCCGAGAACGAGCTTGGCCTTACCAAGAGGCAGCTCGAGGAGAGCAAAGGTAAGCAATACCTTGTCTATATAAAATAAAAGTAGTTCGGGTGTAAAGTAATAGGATCATCATGAATTTTCCAGGGGCCATGACCAAAGTGGCGACCCTGAAGAAGGCGCTGTCCGAGGCCGAAGACAATGCGGCCAAGGAGCGCATTGAGCGGGAGAAACAAGAAGCCCGAGTGGGCGAGGTGCAGCAAGAGCTCGAGGCTCTCGCCAAGAAACACGAGTCCTTGGAGCTTGACTCTAAGACGCGAGAGTCCGAGCTTGGAAGGTGCTCGAAAGCGCCCGAAGCACCAAGGCTGAAGCCCACAAGGCCCTCCAGGAGATTGATGCGGTGAAGAAGATAGCCGCGGGTAAGACATTCATTATGCAAAGCAAGCATGTGAAGGAAACTTTCCTTTTTCTTACCCAAGTTCGGAGCTCTCCAGGAGCGTTTGCAGATCTTCCCCGCAGTGTACTGGATGCCGCGGAGTTTTACTGAGCTGAGGAGGGGAGCTCAACGGAGAAGTTGTTCTGGTCTCAGTATACTGGGACTGAACACCCCGTGCCCTTGAGCGACCAGCTGAAGCATTGGTCGAGCTTCACAAGGCGGCCGAACAAGCCATGATGGGCCTTATAGTCCGGATGTGGCCTGGCGAGCCCCTGTCCGGCAGCTACTTCGGTCCGATGAGGCGGCTCGTCGACGCCTGCCCACGGCTTGAAGTCATAAAGCGGTCTGCCTGCATCGAGGGTGCGCGCAGGGCTTTTACCCGGGCGAAGGTGCACTGGGCGAAGCTGGACGCCGTGAAGCTGGTGAAGGAGGGGCCGCCGGAGGGCAAGGAGCATCACTGCCCCGAGATGTATTATGAGAGTGTCCTGAAGGGTTCCCGCCTTGTGGCGGATGAATGTGCCAGGGATGTAATTTTTGAATGAACATGCTCGTGTGATCCTATAATGTGAAACAAGTTCATCTGCGCTATGCAACGCCTTTTGAATTTAAAATATTACCTTCTGTGCGACCGTTTACAAAATCTGAGAGTTGGCCAGTCGTCGGCTTCTGCCCCCATGTAACTAGTACTGGGGTGTTCGGGATAAACCTGAGCACTCTTTACCCCAATTTTGGGTCCTTCAAGGGAGGTGTTCAGCGCAACGAACCAGGCAATCGGACTATAATGCTTTATCACTCTCACTTAGCCATAGAAGTCTACAATTTTAAATTTTGGCGAAGCCTCTGGTATTCGGAAGGCCGAATTTGGGGCACTATACACGCCTAAGCCGGACAAGGCTGACTCCTCGGCCGAAGCGGGAAAAGACTTTAAGGACTTGAGACCTCTCGAACTCGACCAGTCTCTCGCCTTATCATGACAGTCAGTTTTCGGCTTTCTCTACTGAGGTGCTCGTCCGGAAGAACCGGGACACAATCGCAGTAGTTCTCCCACCGCTACCTTAGCCGATATAGCGGAACGTAAGGTACCAAAGCATGGGAGCCGGGCAAACCCAACTATTGACCCAAGACATGATTTGGAGCTGATGCATATAATGCTATAAGTTCAGGGTGTCGCATTGTCGAAAGTGTTCGGACTTCTCGCGCCGTATTATGGGGTAAACGAAAGCCCCTAGCGTACTGACCGTACCCGAATTTACGGGTGCGGATTGTCATAAATGGACATAAAGGAAAAAAAGAATGAATAATGCAATAATAGACTAATGCTATGCATTGTTATTTAAATAATAAGTCGAAGCGTACTGGTACAGGTAGTGCAATGAGTAGAAAGTATGCAATGAGTAGAAAGTAGGACTATTCGAAATGTCTTATCCAAGGGCAAGCTGCGTATGGATAGTAGAAAGCGGGTATTATTATTAGAGACCACCTGGGGGTTCCCGTGTACATCTTAGCTTCTTGCCGCCTTGGTTGTTCCTTCCCATAATGTGTCCGACAATCATACTGCCGGAAAGGGCTTCCAGAGAGTTAGGCCCTGAAAGAGAAAAGAAATGATAAAGATATATACCCCCTAGGGCAATTAAGCCGCATTGCGGGACGTGCCCTGATCGTGCCCCTTCCTATGTCCATGGTATTTTCAGTGCGTAATTATGTACGCGTGGTACGGATTTCGTCGCTTGACTGGGACTGGGACGGGGGCCGAATTGCTAGGCGAGCTCTAAACGTACCAGGCGATCCTGTTGCAGTTTACTCTGGACACGCTTGAAGGTGTTCGGGGGCTGTATCGCCGAATTAGTAGTTTGCCTTGAAAGGCTGCTTTGTGCTTCTGCTGCGAGGGACGCAGTGTGCTCTTCCGTGCGGAGTGAGCGTTTTGTGTTTCCATTCACTTTATGACCCCCGAGGTCCTGGCATCTTGAGCTTGAGGTATGCGTAATGCGGTACTGCATTGAATTTTGCAAATGCAGTTCGTCCGAGCAGCGCATGATAGCCACTGCGAAACGGGACGATGTCGAAGATTAACTCCTCGCTTCGGAAGTTGTCCGGTGATCCGAAGACCACTTCCAGTGTGATTGAGCCCGTGCAATGGGCCTCTACACCTGGGATGACGCCTTTAAAGGTGGTTTTGGTGGGTTTGATCCTCAAGGGATCGATGCCCATTTTTCGCACTGTATCCTGATAGAGCAAGTTTAGGCTGCTGCTGCCGTCCATAAGGAATCGAGTGAGGTGAAATCCGTCGATGATGGGGTCTAGGACCAGTGCGGCGGATCCTCCATGACGGATACTAGTGGGGTGGTCCCTGCGATCAAAGGTGATCGGGCAAGCAGACCATGGGCTGAACTTTGGGGCGACGAGCTCCATCGCATAGACGTCCCTTGGTGCACGATTTCGCTCCCTCTTGGGAATGTGGGTTGCGTATATCATGTTCACCGTCTTCACTTGTGGGGGGAACCCCTTCTGTGCTCCCGTTTTCGGCGGCTAGGGCTCCTCCTCGTCATCACTATGCAGCCCCTTGTCCTTGTTTTCAGCATTTAACTTGCCGGCCTACTTGAACACCCAGCATTCTCTGTTGGTGTGATTGGCTGGCTTGTCAGGGGTGTCGTGGATTTGACACGAGCGATCTAGTATGCGATCCAAACTGGACGGAGCCGGAGTACTTCTTTTAAATAGCTTTTTCCGCTGACCGGATCTAGAGCCTCTGGATCCGGCATTGACTGTCGTATCCTCGGTGTTATCGCCGTTATTGTGGCGCTTTGGTCTGTTACGACGTTGTCTACCGTTGGCATCTTTGGTATCCGAAGTACCCGGATTCCTCGATGTGTTATTATTGCGAGCCAGCCAACTATCCTCGCCTGCACAAAAGCGGGACATGAGTGTCGTGAGGGCTGCCATAGACTTCGGCTTCTCCTGGCCAAGGTGGCGCGCAAGCCACTCGTCACGGATGTTGTGCTTGAATGCCGCTAGGGCCTCTGCGTCCAGACAGTCGACAATTTGGTTTTTCTTAGTCAGGAACGAAGTCCAGAATTGTCTGGCCGATTCCCCTGGATGCTGAGTTATATGGCTCAAGTCATCAGCATTCGATGGTTGCACATAAGTGACCTGGAAGTTGTCAAAGAATGCGTCTTCCAGATCCTCCCAATTGCCGACGGAGTCTGCTGGCAAGCTATTCAGCCAATGCCGAGCTGGTCTTTTGAGTTTTAGTGGGAGGTACTTGATGGCATGTATATCATCACCGCAAGCCATGTGGATGTGAAGGAGGAAATCCTCAATCCATACAGCGGGATCTATTGTACCATCATATGATTTGATAATTACGGGTTTGAAACCCTCCGGGAATTCATGATCCATAACTCCATCAGTGAAGCATAGGGGGGGGTGTGGCGCCTCTGTGCCGGGCTATATCACGACGCAGTTCATATGAGCCTTGTCTGCTGTATTCGGCCCGGCCGGATTTGCTTTTGGTGTATCCGGCGCGACGATCATCGTCCCATGTTGGCGCGCGTGCCCGTGACCCGTATATTGACCTTGCAAATTTTGCCTTACTGTCCAATATGTCTCGCAGGTCCCATGTGTTTCCCCGGGCCTTGGTATTTTTGATTGAGTGGCGGCGGGGTGCAGGCTGAACTTCTGACTGAAACGCCTCTCTGGCTCGGCCACGCAGTGGCCGGTCAGCCGCATCGTACACTGGTGAATGAGGTTTCAATGCTTCCTCCTCGAGGTGAGATAGCAACCTGCGTTTTGGGTAACTCTTGGAGGGGCGGTCGAGTTCGTATTCCTCGGCCGCAAGGACTTCGGTCCATCTATCTGCTAGCAAGTCTTGATCAGTTTGAAGCTGTTGTTGCTTTTTCTTCAGGCTATTTGCTGTGGCCATAAGCCGGTGCTTGAAGCGCTCCTGCTCGACGGGGTCCTCAGGCACGATAAATTCTTCATCGCCGAGGCTCGCCTCGTCTTTGGAGAGAGGCATGTAATTGTCCTCCTCCGGTTCTCCATCTGCTGCCTACTCTGGAGGGCTAGCTTGTTCATCCGACGGCTCTACATCATGCTGGAGGGGATTGTGGTTGTGTTCGACACTATCCGGAGTGCTATTATCTCCTGTGCCAGTATCACTACTTTTGCTGTGGCGGGACTTAGAGCGGCGCCGCTGACGTTGGCGCTTGGGTTGCTTCTTGGAGGGGTCATCCTCTGCTGTCTCGTCGCCATTGCCTTCTTTAGGGGTGTCCACCATGTATATGTCGTATGATGAGGTAGCAGTCCAGCGCCCGGTGGGCGGTGGTTCCTGCTCGTCTCCTGCATCATCGTCCATACCGTCGATGTCTTCGGAGTCGAAGTCGAGCATGTCGGTTAAATCATCGACAGTGGCTACTAAGTGGGTGGTGGCTGGGCAGTGAATTTCTTTGTCGTCCGCATCCCATTCTAGCGGACATGGTTCGGCCAAGGTTCTCCTAACAGGGAGAGAGACCTTAATGAATTTAGCACATCGCCGAAAGGTGAGTGCTAAAAGATATCCGCGGAGGTGAACTCCATGATTAGCTTCCAGTCTGATTCGACGGGCACGGGTGTAAGCGGCTCGGAGTCCGTGGCTGGAGATGAATCCAGCGGTTTGGCGACACGACTCTCATAAGGGGTGAAGTCAGTATCCGGCTCTATCGCCACTGAGAGTGCAGCCTCCATGGCGGGGTCTATCCCTTCGTTCTCGGATGGCGCGATTTGCTCCGGATTGATGGGCAGAGTAGTTGCAGATGTGATCTCCCAAATATTGTCCGATGGCAGAGTTACGTCATGCTCGTCGTGACTGCGCGGCGCACCTGACATGGGCTCGAATCTGTCGAAGATCAAGTCTCCGCGGATGTCGGTAGTGTAGTTTAAGTTTCCGAACCTGACCTGAGGGCTAGGGGCATAGCTCCCGATCTGCTCCAGATGGCCAAGCGAATTGGCCCGCAGTGCGAAGCCGGCAAATACAAAGATCTGTCCGAGGAGGAGAACCTCACCTTGGACCGCATCGTTACCGAGGATCGAAGGAGCCATCGAGCCTTACGGTGACGGCACAGTGGAACTCTCAATGAAAGCACCAATGTCGGTGTCAAAACCGGCGGATCTCGGGTAGGGGGTCCCGAACTATGCGTATAAGGCGGATGGTAACAGGAGGCAGGGGACACGATGTTTACCCAGGTTCGGGCCCTCTTGATGGAGTTAATACCCTACATCCTGCTTGATTGTTCTTGATGATATGAGTATTACAAGAGTTGATCTACCACGAGATCATAGAGGCTAAACCCTAGAAGCTAGCCTATGGTATGATTGTATGTTGTCCTACGGACTAAACCCTCTAGTTTATATAGACACCGGAGGGGGCTAGGGTTACACAGAGTCGGTTACAAGGGGGGAGATCTACATATCCGTATTGCCTAGCTTGCCTTCCATGCCAAGGAGAGTCCCATCCAGACACGGGACGGAGTCTTCAATCTTGTATCTTCATAGTCCAACAATCCGGCCAAAGGATATAGTCCGGCTGTCCGGAGACCCCGTAATCCAGGACTCCCTCAGCAATCATGAGTTATAGAAGTTCTGCTTGTGAGGTGATTTTGTGCCCATGCTCACATTCTATCTTGAGTTTTGTGACCCATCTTGTACGATTATCTGCTTTGCGTATTCATGATCGTGTGGAGCTTGCAAAACTAATTTACGCTGGCTTCTTAGCTTTCCATTTTTCTTATTTGCCACAAGCCTGCTTTGTTATGTTATGGTTGATCTTCTTGCCCAGCTCATGCTTTCAGCTCTCCCTTCTCATTATATAGTGAATATGTAAAATATTAAATCATGACCACGAAAGGTGTGCAGGTTCTACTTGTTTACTTGCATGCTATGTTTTTACAGGAGCACCATAACATGTGAAAAATTAGAAGAGCTTTGTGAAGATTCATGGGTCGGCTTTTATTTCTTCGGACGGCTTTTATTTCTTCGTTCACGATGGCTCCTCCTCCGCCTCCTCTCGCCCTCTCCGCTCCCGACCCACCTCCTCCACCTCCTCCGGCGAACCCTAGCCTCACCGCCGTCGCCCTCAGCCCTTCCCAGCCCCCTGCTCGCCCACCTATCCCGCGCTTCATTCAAGCCGGCCAAGTCGCGCTCCGCAACCTCCTGTGCATCCACGACTCTGCCGGCCTAGCCCTTCAGGATGAGGTATTTCGCCGCCTCCACCTCCCGGTCTCCTCCTATGACTCGACCTCCTCCACCCCCTGCTAGCATGCTTTTCCGATGCCGTTCTCCTTCTCAACGACACGCTCGTAGCGGCCTTCCTCCAGGCTTGCTGCGGCGGTGTCGCCAGCGACTTCTTCATTCACAAAGTTTGCGACAACCTCTACCGTTTCCATGTTGCCTCCCCGGAGGGGGCATCAATGCTCCTCGGGCTCAAGGCATCCTGCCGCCCGCCTGCATCCCTTTCCCTCGCCATTGAGCCATATGACATCAACCCAGCCACCGCCGCTTCTCGCCACCTCCTCAGCTACTCGGGCTACCCCACCCTCGCCGACCACCTACTTGTTCGCCATGACCTGGGCCGCGCCTTCGCGTCCTTGGCCTGGACGCGACTTCGGTCGCACGTCACCCCGCCCCCCGGTGAACTTTGGCATGGGTGCCGTACGGTTGCGCGTGTGATCCAGTTTCCTTCTGATCTCGACGCCGGTTCTTTCGCCCTTGTCCTGGCCTGCCTGTTTGGAGGAAACCACCTCTCCTTCAACGTCACTGTCGAGGATGTTGGCCGCTTCTCCTTCATCGTAGCCAGCAGTGATGTGGCTTGCCTCATCGCCAGCTTCAGCAATTTCCGACGCCCGGGGGTCCTTCTCCGCTTCCCATGGCCTTCGGCGTCGGCGCCTGCCTCCGGCCCGGCCTCCGCGGCGCCCCCCGTTCGCGCGCTCGTGCCTCCAGATCTTCTGTCTACCCCGTCCGCACTGACTCCGGCTCCTTTTGTCCTCGCCACTCCAATGAGCGTGCAACTGCCTAGCCATGGCTCCAAGGTACGCCTCGTTCGCCCTGGTATTTGCTTCCGCCATCTAATGCTGCATGACTACGCCTTGGATGTCGCTTGTAACCTAGTAACTACCACTTGCACCGAGCTTACCCTCGTTTGGATAGTAGTTCACCTGTTTAAGCCGATTATTCCTTCTGTCAAGCTAGTTTCTGATGCCTTAGACCACCTTTTCGCAAGTTCAAACATTTTTCACATGCAAATTTTTCACTCCAGGCTGTTCTGCACCTACGTTACCTCCCCAGTCGTTCGTGACCACATGATCTCACGCTCTCCATGCGTGCTCTCCCATTTTGAATTTCTCCTGTTTGCCTCACATCCCAAGGCTCAGTTTGATCTTGACTCAACCTCACGTACCGACACTTCAGGTCAAACCACTATTCACAGCTCCGCACACGCAACGGCTTGTAGAACCGAGTCCATCCTTGGTCCTTTCTCTATCCTTCTTGCTCCTGGCCATTCTCTTAATGACACCCAAACCACCACCTTGCCTACGCCCACGTCCGATACGTCGGGCGCCCATGCAAGTTCGGGCCCACCACCATGCATGCACGATGACATATCTCTTTCACATGTGCCCCCGGCCACAACCCCATGCATGAATGGTACCTTGCCCCTGGCTCGCCCAGAGACCCCCCTCGCGACTTGGTTGACCACACAGTACAACCATCCTCCCATGCATGCGCCTCGACAAGCCCCGTCAACCACCCGCCCCAAACAGCTAACACCTTTTCAAATCTCACATGCGACATCCCTCCGGCAGCGGCAACAAATCCGTCCATCCTGCTCCATATCTCTTCGGTATCTACGCCAGCCCCGGCCCAGCCTCACCTGTTAATCCCCCTGGCTCAACCCGAGAACAAAAAGGCTAATCCTAGCCAGCCCATTTTTCCATCCCCTAGACCTACTTTAGACTACGAGAGACCCCCGCCCCGTCGCGCACTCACTTCACCACCACTCCAGGTCGCTGACCGTTGGGGCCACCAGCAGCTGCCAGCCGGCCCCCTTTCGGCCAAAACACACACCCCGCACCCACACCCAACCCTCGCTTCCTTTGACCACCCAACCAATGACGCCGACGAGTGGGGCTCATCGTCGATGTCAGCTGGCCCCTTCACGCAAGATCTCGAGCCACCCAACGACTCATCACTTAGCAAAGCTACCCACGCCACTGACAACGGGCCCCGGCCTCCTCGTGACCCGTGCACTTCCACCCCTCACATCACCGGCTCAGACCACACCTTGGTCACGCAGGCATGCGCTTATCGCGTCCTCTCCGCCCCGCTTCCATCTAATCCGAACCCCGTCTGCCATTGCATGCCCCCTCCCCATGCTTCGCAAAGCACGGTAGATTCCCTCCCCCTCTGCCACGCGCCGCGCCTCACCTCAACCAGCAACCTCAAGCCGCTCTCCTATAGGGATGCCCTTATCTCGCCCACCCCGCCCCTTCCTCTTCCTTATATACCTGCCCTCCTGTCTCCCCTACCTCACCCAAACCCACCTCCTCTCCATCAACACCAGCCCAGAACTGCGACGAAGAAGAAGAGACGCCGGTGCTTCCGCTGCCTGGCGCAAGACCACCTGGTCTTCGACTGTCGAGACCCAATCCGCTGCTCACGCTGCTGGAGATCCGGCCACCGCAGTTTCAGGTGCAAAGCTACTCACTTGCACACTTCTTTTCCTCCCCTCCCCCCTTCTCCTTCCCTCAATCTTAACCTAGCCTTTGCTCCTCCTAGCAGTATGGATGCCACGAACAACATCGCACCCGCCTCCCCTGACGCCGCGCCCCAGTCAACGGTGCGGCTCGGCTCCTTCCTGGTGCCTGTCGCCTCCAGTGGATCGTCCTCCTCGCTCCCGCACCACTTCGGTGCCACCACTAGCAAGGCCGACCTCCTCTGCCCCGAGGCTGCGCTCGACCTCAACTCTTCTCCACCGGATCTCTCCAACCCCGTCGACACCGTCGCAGTCAAGCTCAGGCTACACCTCGTCAAGGCGATCTGCGACCTTGACGACGCCACTGCTGCCACGGCTGCTCGCCATTCCTTCCCACCACCCATGCCAACTCCTACTTCTCGCCCCGCCCGCTCTCTGCCACCTTGCTTCCATAGGGTCCCCCTACCTTTGCACCGATCCCGCAGCCACCATCTTAGCCCCTCATCGTTGTCCCATCGTAGCTAGTCCACAACGACATTGCCCGCTACGCCTTCATTCACTTTGGCACACTAGTGCACAACCCCTTCCCAGATATCCGACGTGCCCTCCGCAAGCTTGGAGGCAACCCCACCTTTCGCGCCGCCGCCTCCTTCCGTGGTGCTGGCCTTGTCGCCTTCCCCAATGCCTCTGTCTGCCACACTGTCCTCGCCTGAGGTCCCATGCACATCGACGGCAACTCCATCTCCTTTGAGCCCGCTGAAAACCATGGCCGTTCCATTGCTCTATTCGAGGACGATATCACCGAGATCGAGGCCATTGGCTTCCCTCTAGAGCTGTGGCATCCCTTTGGTGTTCACTTCATTCTCAACTTCCTTTGAGAGATCTACTCCATTGATCAGTACTGCCTCCTCTCAGACGATCGCACTTCCATCCGCGCCCATATCGCCCTGTTCAAGGGCACCCGTCTTCCCGACGGCGTCACGGTGCAGCTCCCTAGCCTTGACATCCTTGTAGTCCAGCTGCTTGAGCATGGCAGAGTCACTCGTCTAGGTCCAAACGACCCCCCTTCTCCTCAGACGACGGTACTGCTATTGATGCCGCCTCTGATTATGACTCTGATGATTCTGACCATGCACTTGGCTTGGAGCGTGCTGAGGCTGCCATGGCCGCCTTTGGGCCGGTGGTTGTGTCCCCTGAGTACCCGCAGGGACCCCCATGTGATGGCCTGGCTTATTAGGGATGATAGACTACTCATATCAATAAGGAATTCCTTCTTTTCTGGGAGCCCATTCGGACATAACTCCAAAGTTAAGCGTGATCAGCTTGGAGTAGTGTCAGGATGGGTGACCGACCGGGAAGTTGCTCCCGGGTGTGCACGAGTGAGGACAAAGTGCGCAGAAAAGACTAGTATTGATCTATGGGGCCAGTCTAGATCCCGCCAGGAGTAACGACCACCGGCGGGTGTGTCCGGGGCGTTACAAGTTGGTATCAGAGCCGACCCTCGCGGTTACACGGATGGTTGCGGACAGGTGCGTGGTCATGTTGTTCATGATGTTTGTGACCCGTCGTGGCACACGGCATGGCACATGTACTGGACTGGAAGCACAGACGTATGTGCCAAGAGGGAACGTTCCTGTGGCCCGACGAGGACGTCGGTTCCTCTGAGTGGGGGTGTATGTGATGGCCTGGCTTATTAGGGATGATAGACTACTCATATCAATAAGGAATTCCTTCTTTTCCGGGAGCCCATTCAGACAGAACACCAAAGTTAAGCGTGCTCAGCTTGGAGTAGTGTCCCGCTGGCCCGTGTTGGCATAGCCCCACCTGTGGTCCTAAACTCCATCCTGCACCACCTACACACCGCACCCCCTCCTGTGCCTGTGCCAACGCCTCTGGAGCCTGTCCAGACTGCCCAGGCAATCTCTGCTTCCTCCACTTCCCCTCCGGTGTCTTCTGTGCCGTTCACCTCCATCGCCGCCGTTTTTGAGGCCCTTACCGAGCAGCTTGCTCCGCAGTTGGCCTCTCCTCTGGTTGCCTCTCCTCCTCCAGGAGCGCCTTCTTCCTCTCCTACGCCGCGCACCTACTTGCGCCGCCCTCGCTCCGGCATCGCGCCAGCGCCGGATAATGTCGTTGTGCCTCTCCTCCCCGAACCCGCTCCCGTGGTTCATGAGGCGGTGGCTAAGAAGAGGCGCGGCAAGGCCAAGCGCGCCAAGGATGTGCTGCATGTCCGGCGCAGTGCCCGTCTCACCTTGGCGGAGCCGTACGCCAAGGAGTCTATGGCTGACAAGGATTCCCGTGCCAAGGCCAAGCGCCTGATGGCGGCAAGTTCCGCCGAGGACTTCGATGGTGCAGTTCGCTTCGCTCGTCTTGCTGCTGACGACTCTGAGCCTGGCTCGCCTCTGGCGCATGCTGCTGTGGCCAAAGAGGATGGCTCCTCTGCTGACGAGATCGACCTCGTTGCCAAGTCTGTTGCTGGTGCTGCCAAGTGATCTCATGTGTAACATCTTTCTGCTGCCGCTAGTCGATGCCATGTGTCTGTTTGGTCCTAGTTTATCAAGTCATCAAGGCTACTACTTATCTGTGTCTGTTATCAACGTGTCTGTGAGCGTGTCCATTAGTTTAGTGTGTCCTGGTGTCTGTGTTACTGTTTAATATGCCCGCAACAACTATGTATCTCTGCTCATGGAATGTTAGGGGCCTGGGTGATGCGGACAAATGCAATGATGTACTATCTGAACTCTTATCTATCAAACCTAATATGCTGCTACTCCAGGAAACTAAGCTTGCCACGTCCTCTGTCCCAAAAGTCAGGTCCTTCCTGCCAACCTCCCTCGACTACTATGCCACTTCACCTGCCACGGGCACCACTGGGGGCTTGCTCTCTGCTGCCAACACCAGCTCCCTTCGCATCACAAACCACATGAATCATGGTTTCTGCTCTACTCTCACCTTCACATCTCTCGCACTCCCTTCCCCCATCTGTGTTACTAACATTTACGGCCCCACCAAAAGAGCGGAAAAACCTCTCTTCCTCGCTGAGTTAAAAGCCATAGCTCCTCCTGAGAACACACCGTGGCTAGTTGTAGGCGATTTCAACCTGATCCGCTTCCCCCATGAGAAAAATAATGACAACTTTCACCAACGAGAATCCCGCATTTTCAGTGACACACTTGATGAGCTAGCTCTCCTCGAGCTGCCTCTACTAGATCAGCAGTTTACTTGGTCCAACAACAGAGAAGCCCCTGTCCTAGAACGGCTCGACCGCGCCTTATTTAATTTAGCCTGGAATCATGCCTTCCCCACACCTTGTTAACTTCACTCACCCGCGCCATCTCGGATCATGTGCCACTAATCATCTCAATCTCTATGTCGGTTCCTCGTTCCCGCCTTTTTCAGTTCGAACGTTGCTGGGCCTATAACCTGGCCTGCAAACGTTTGATCGCCCAAATCTGTCAACACCCCGCCCCGGCCCACCTCTCCCCCTCAGCCCGTTTGGCTAGCACCCTTCAAACCTGCCGGTCCAGCCTCAAGCAATGGACCAAAACCTTGCTGCCTGCCCACACCAGAGAGCTATGCTGCAAACGCATTATTACTCTGATCGACTTAAAAGAAGAATCGAGGCCTCTCACCCCCTCCGAACTTCAATTATGTGTAGTTGTTAAAGCCACGCTGCAAAGAGCCACCCGCGACCGTATGCTAGCCCTTAGACAATGATCCAAAATCAAATGCGCCATCTACAATGACGAGAACACAAAATTCTTCCATGTCTCAGCCTCTTAACGCTTTTGGAAAAACCAAATCCCCATCTTGCGGCACCTAGGATGTGACTTCTTCTCCCATGACCAGAAAGCCAAAATCCTAAAAGACTACTACCAAGAGCTTCTTGGCACTCCGGCCGCTACTCAATGGAATTTCAACTTAGAATATATCACCCCACCCAAATCCCGCAACTGCGGCATCTCGACGCCCCCTTTTTCGATGACGAGATCAAGCTAGCTTTCTTGCACATGAACCCTAATGCCAACCCTGGACCGGACGGCTTCGGTCCCAGTTTCTACCGCTCTTTCTGGCCACATATTAAACACCTCATCATCCCTTTCTTCCACGAGTTCGCAAACTCCTCCTCCCAAACCGAGCGTTTTAATCGTTCCATTGTCATCTTACTCCCTAAAAAAGAGGGTGCCGACAATGCCGGCGCCTTCAGACCCATTGCCCTGCAAAACTGCCCTGTCAAAGGGATTGCCAAGCTCCTCACCAACCGGCTAAAATCTTACATTCCCATGCTTGTCCATGGTGACCGAAGTGGCTTCATTACTGGTCGGTGTATCGCCGAAAAGTTCATCTACGCAACTGACTCATTGAATTGCCGCCACAAACGCAAAGCTGCCACCATGGTCCTTAAACTTGACTTCATAAAGGCTTTTGACTCCATCTCTTGGACCTCCTTAATTAAAATTCTTCGACACCGTGGCTTCCCCACCCGCTACTGCAATTGGGTTGATGACCTACTCACCTCCGGAAAAACTGCTATCTCACTCAACGGTATACCTGGTAGCTGGATACAATGCAGAAATGGCCTGCGGTAAGGTGACCCCATCTCATCCTACCTTTTCATCATAGTAGCCGACGTCCTCTAGCAGATGATCCTGAAACCAGCCGCTACTGATGAAAGTGTCCTTCACCATCCTGTCTACCCAGACCTTCCTCCGACCGTGCTTCAATACGCCGACGACACGCTAATCATCACCCATGCCTCAACTGTGGCCGCACAAGTTCTTAAGAAAATCCTCGATGACTTCGTCTCGGCTACGGGCCTCTACATCAATTTTTCCAAGACAACGCTTGTACCTATGAATGTCGACCCCGCCGTCTCTGATCTGATCGTCCAATCCCTGGGATGTGTGACCGCCAGCTTTCCTCAAACCTACCTAGGTCTTCCTCTCTCACTGCACAAACTACCACCCTCGGCCTTTCAGCTAATCATCTCCTCCTGCCAAAGTCTTCTACCTGGCTGGTGTGTAAAGCCGCTCAACCGTGCAGGTCGCCTCGTCCTCATTTCCTCAGTCCATGACTCCCTGTCTATGTACTTTATGTCTATCTTCAAGCTGCCAGAAAAGGTTATTAAATTGTTAGACTCCATTCATAGAGCCTTCTTCTAGGCTGCGGAGGAAACATGCACTGGCTCCAGATGTTTAATTGCTTGGAAAAAAGTTTGCAAACCTAAAGTTTTGGGTGGTCTAGGCATCAAAAATCTTGCTTTCCAGAATGATTGGCTTCTTATGAAGTTAGCTTTTAAATACCTTAACCACAACAACAATCCCACCCCGCTACCTTGGATCTCCTGGCTAGACAAACAACACCTTTGTAGCCTACCCCATGTAGCCACAAGTTCAAACCCCTCCTTCCTAACAAAAATCATACAAACGCAGCTTCCCAATTTGCTATCCATCACCTTTGTGCTCACAAACAATGGCCAAAAGACTTTTTTCTGGCTTGACTCCTGGCTACATGCCACCCCACTCACAACTACCTTCCCAAGCCTATATTCCCACTCCACAAATACCCACATCCCTGTGGTTCACATCATGCAGTATGGGGTGCAGGCAAACCTGGTGAACAGGCTAACCACGGCCGCCACGCACGAGCTTGCTTCTCTCTCTTTGTTGTTGCAGGACTTCCAGCTGGCCGGTGCTCCGGACGAATGGTTTCTGATCCATGGCACGGGCTTCTCCTCCAAGAAGGCCTATAGACTTCTGCTCCACGAAGAGGTCGAGGATGATCATGCCCCCCTGATTTGGAGGTCGAGACCCCCCCACAAGCTCAGAATCTTCGCCTGGCTACTGTTTAGAGGGCGTCTCAACACCAAGTGCAACCTGTTCCACAAAAAGATCTGCGCCGACGCTGTATGTCCACGATGTGGCGGCCACTCTGAGGACACCTCCCACCTGTTCCTTGGCTGTCCGCATGTGACTCGGACTTGGGAAAGATTGGGATTAAACCCCACCTCCAGGTTTCAAGACCTTTGGCTGCTCCAAACTCCTGACGCCCTGGATGGCCGTGTGTGGCCTGAAGTTCTGCTTATGATCTTGTGGAAAATTTGGGACTCTAGAAACGCTGCTGCATTCCATAATGAAGTTCACTCTCCCCTAGTCACTGTTAGGAACATCTGTAATGATCTTAAGGTCTGCCTAAACAGATTCCGTGACCCAACTGCCAAGACAACGGCCAACTCCTGGCTGCTGTTCCTTACCTCACGGCTCACCATGACCTTGTAATCTTGTTCTCGCCCTTGCTGGCCTTTGAGTAATATACATACAGGTGGGGATCCTCTCCCCCTGGTGATTCCTCAAAAAAAAAGATTTGTGGGAGCAGCTTTAACTCCAATCAAAGAAGTCCCACACAGCGGGCATGAAGATTGGTCACATCTATATGTATAGTAGAGTTGATAGGAGGACTTACACGGCACCCAAACTACAGGTGATTATACTCTTCACTGAAGACTTGTACTTCGAGGGACTGTAATGGTAATTCAGGAATGTTGCATGGTTCCTATCTAGAGAGTATTGCTGTTGGCTGGTAGCTTTTAGTAGCAATTTGGATAATTATGTGCGCATAATATTCTGTCTGATTTTGGGGCAAGAAAGGTTGGGGATTCTGCTATTGGTGGATCATGGCCTATAGAACAATGCACACTATACAGTAGCTTGAGCAAGTTGTGGGCGATGCCTTCATATGGTTGTTAAATTGCTGCTCTTTTTCTATATGGATTAATGCGAAGTACCTCAAATTTCTCTTTTTGTTCGATTTGAGTTCTGTCTCTCCAAGTTCAGAATATTTAGGACACGATTTTGAAGAAACTTAGAGAGTAGGAATAAGTCATCTCGTATTCAATTCTGTAAATAAAATGATTTATAGTAGGAACCAGAGCTGGGACTGTTACTTTTTATGTAACAAAATGCGTGCTATATCAAATGATTTTTTTCACAAAGGTGGGGATTCAACTCTGTAGCTAGAAAATGGCTAGAGCGTACTTGAATTGTTGAAAGCGTGGCTCAGGTCCTATAGTAGCTACCTTTGATTTACAACCAGAGTTCACTTATAATTATAGGATGAAACTTTATATTATTTTGCCATCTTAGTTCATTTGTAAAAGTAGCTGCAATAAGTAGCTGTTCGAATTAATGCAAGCAAGTAAGCAACGCTTTGATTGGAAAATTTGTGTGTTTGCATAGGCTTAAGCAAGCGCCTCTACTATCTGTATTTGTCTAAATCTTTGTGTGTTGGCATAGGCTGAAGCAAGCACCTCTTTGGTCTAAATCAGTAGTTGGTCCAGCTAGCCGTAGCAAGCCCCAACTCAACTTAATGCTAGCAATTATTTGAAGCCTTGATCTGCTCTTGCCAACTGGGTAAACAAGCGCCTCTTCGATGTGTATGCCTGAATCTTTAGTTTGTGCAGCTAGCTGCTAGCAAGTAATTAAAGCCTTGATCCACTCTTGCCGACAAAATAATATTTGAAGAAGCATCCAGATCACTCCACTATGGGCCCATCCAGTGGCTTATCTGTCACTCCACTCTTTATTGTATTGTTATAACTGCTCCCTGTTTCATTGAACTCCATGCTTTACAAAATATGGAACATTGTTTGAACAGGGTAATTGTTAGAGTTTTAACTTCAATTTTTGTTGTTGTTACACAAAATGTCACCTCCGCTGACATTGCTGGAAGACCATCAGCCATCGCCTAGACCTACTTCGCTCCAGTCATCTTTTTTTCGTTGTGCAAATTATGATGGAGTTATGTTTGATTTACAATGATTTATAGTCAGGGCTTACTGATGGTTAAACTAGCAATTAAAATTGATTTAAGAAAATATTTAATGCAATTGGTCTCTTGGCATAGGCTCAAGTATAAAACTGCTATGTAAAATCTTCATATGTTTGTGAAAATTGATTCTGTAAGCTACTCTGGAAACTTTATTCTTTTTCAAGATTGATTTACTTGGTGCTAACTTCCATTTTCTCTCAACAAGACATGTGGTATTCTGAAAAAGGAGCTTCTCTATGGGATGGCAGCCCGTGATGGTGGTTTCAGATATGAAGTTAAGGAAAGCATGCCTCATAATTCATTCGATGTAAACAAGTAGGGCCAATTAGATATTGTTGGCTATAAATGACATGAGTTTTTAGCTTTCATAAAATCTAGATATGTACTCTTTAACTATAAGCTGTGGATGAGGGTAGCATCTAGTGTACTTGATCTACCTTCGGCTAGGCAAAAATATGATAATGTAATTTTGATTTAGATCTCGACTCTCCAATGTCAGGATAATTACGCCAGGAGCTTGGTGCTTTTACTCGTGCGTAGCATCATGTATAATTTCACCGGGACTCAAAAGAATTTGGCCAAGTGTTTGTTCCTGAGGGAAGTGGAAAGACAAAGAGGGATAGGGAGCTCACCTCCTTTTTTTGTAATCGTCGAAATTGTACGACGACCCTTCACTATTTAAAAAATCAATGCATCTGCAAACCAAACACAAGAACAAAAAAATTGCGCAATTTCCCAACCAGATAATGTACGTCTCCAAAAAAAAAGTTCAAAAAATACTCTATGAAAATACTATATTCACTCCAAATTACATGGACCAAAAAGCGATAGTCAATGTAACCTTATTTTTGACGTTTGCCAAAATTGGATATAAGAAGTGTTGTGTAAAGCATGCAGTGCATATTTTAATTTTTTTCGCCCGTTGCAACGCACGGGCATTTGTACTAGTTTTGAATAATTAGCTACTCTTGGTGCTGCTATAAATGAGCTTGCATGTTAAATTCTTAGAGTTCTAAGTAGTTTGAATGCTTGCTATGGCCTCTATGTATTCCTATGAGTAGTTCCTATCATTTTTGTTGGAAAAATTTATGGACTAAAAATTTCAGAATTTTTGTTCACAGGAAAAGATGAATATCTTTAGGAAGTTTGCTTCTAAGAAGAACTCCAAGGGAGTTATTGGGGAGTCGTCTGACAGTGATCTCCACCTTCGAAGGTTGGCGGAAGTACATCCGTGCGAATGGCCACACACCCCGTTCATGGAAGAGGTTGGAATCCTACAAGAGTTTACACAATATGCTGCTAATGCCGGCCTCACCGACTTCATCACAGCTGAATGTGAACAGTGTCATTTCCTCACAAACGCCTTTGTTCAAAGTTTTACTTTCTTTCCTAGGAATAATCCCCCTGAGGTGCGGTTTGATTTATATGCTGAAATCCATCAGATACCACTTACTGAATTTTCTAACATATGCATGATCCCTTTTGATGGGAGCCTAGCTGAACCTAGTCCGGCAGAGTTTGAGGCCTTTTATCTTACCTCGATGGCGGGAGATGAGAGAGGGGTGTCAGCTATCACTACCTCTGGCTTGCATTTCCCTGTTGTTCATTACTTTGCTTTTTTCACTGCAAAATGCTTGCTTGCTAGAGAGAAGGTGGGTGCGCTCAGCTCACTAGACCTTGCTGTTTTGCATCGTGCATTAGAAGGCGACAACACTTATAGCTTGGGAGCTATTGTGGCACGTCACCTCCACATTAATAAGTCCAAGGGTAAAATACATGGTGGGATTTTCGCTATTCGTTTGACGGCTCACTTCGAGGTTGCGACACGCCCTCATGATTACCCTCTGACCAAGGTTTACCTAGACCGCGCAGCCACGTAACACCACCATTTTATTGCATGATATTACCCTGCCATCCCTATTCCTTATAACTTGGTTTTCAGCATTGAAACTCGTGATATTATTCCATTGCCTGCTCCTGCTTTGTTTGATCCTGTTGCCAGGGGTGGATATAGGATTATGCCTGTGGACATCAACGCTTACCGGAATAATCAGGCTGCAGAGGAGGAGGAAGAGCCTCAACAGTGGGAATAGTGGATGTCCGCTCCTCAGTACCCCAACTACTATCCAGGCTTCTGATTTATTACCAAGTTAGGCCAAAAGCCTAAGCTTGGGGGAGTACGTGTTTCTCACCGACATTACATTCGTATTCACTTATTTCATCTATCGGTGTTCACACTTTTTCATTGTATCATCCATGCTTAGATTTATTTTCTTGCTTTCTTCTTATGTGTTTGAAAAAAAAACTTAGAAAAAACCAAAAAAATTAGTTGTAGTTAGTTTACTTTCTATGCATGCTTAGTAGTAGCACTAAAAAGAAAACCCAAAAAGATTTCCTTGTTCTTCTTTTGTTTGTTGGGAGATTTCCCGTGTAAATAGTTTTTCTCGTTTTTGCTTTGCCCTTTTATTTTCTTGTTCAAGAAAACCAAAAACTCCAAAAATATTTCAATGTGTTTCTCTGAATTTATTTTCTGTTTATTCGAGTCTTACCGAGGAGAAGACCATGATGAAAATGTTGAGTGGCTCTCTATTGAATAACTATTGATCTAATAGAGAGCCCATTTTACCTTGTCTTCTCCTGTTGAATAAAAGGTTTGCAGATTCCAGCCTAGTCCACGACACTCTTGGACTATTATTATTTTCATATCGTTCGGTCGTGCAAGTGAAAGGCAATAATGATGACCTTTGATGAACTGCCTGTGGCAGAGAGAAACTGGTATGAACTCGACTTGTTCTGTTTGTGTAAATATGTTTAACCTAGTATCCATGATTCAGCCCATTATGATTAAACATGTTTGCAATGACAATTATAGATTATAGTTTCTCATGCCATGCATAAGTAGCTGGGAGTGGATAATGCTTTATCTTGGATATCAAGATTGCGTTAAAATGATTGTGATGTAGTATGATGATATGGTATCCTCCTCTGAATGTTCGAGTGGCTTGACTTGGCACATGTTCATGCATGTAGTTGAATCAAAACCAACATAGCCTCTATGATATTTATGTTCATGGTGTTCATATCCTACTCATGCTAGTGTCCAATGTTACTTATGCATAATGCATGTTCATGATCGTTGTTACTCTCTAGCTGGCCGCTTCTCAATTTAATCGCTAGCCTTCGCCTGTACTAAATGGGAATTCTACTTGTACATCAAAAACCTTGAACCCAAAGTTATTCGAGATGAGTCCACTATACCTACCTATATGCGGTATTACCCTGCCTTCCTAAGTAAATTTGCATGTGCCACCTCTAAAAACTTCTAATAAATATCCTTTTTGTGTGCCTGGATCGTTCATGGAACGACATGAGGTGGTCGATATCTTCCATGCTAAGCGGGTTATTCTCAGGTTGAGTGTTTATTCACTCTCCATCGCACGAGAAAAGGGCGGTAATAGGGATTCCCAGTCTCGAAATAAAAATGCAAATAATTAAACAAAACTCCCCATGACTGTTGTTGGTTTGGACGACACCTGTTGTTTCGAACAAGCTGTGAAGTGTGATTGTTGGTGGAGGGGGAGTAAACCTTTACTTTTATCGCTTGGGAACCGCCACTAGCGTGCTTAGCATGGAAGATATTGATAACCGATGGTCGTGTAGCAAATGAGAAGGGTGCATGTCTCAAAATATCATTTACCTCTGTTTTAAAAACTTAAGCTCTGGCACCTCTGCAAATCACTGCTTCCCTCTGTGAAAGGACTATCTATTTACTTTTATGTTGTGTCATCACCTTCTAAAACAAGCGCTAGAACCTGAGAGCACTGTTGTCATGACTTACGCATTGTGTGTAGCTAATGTTGGGTGCATCATGACTGGATCTTTTCTACCATGAATTACAATGTTTAGTCGCTGCTTGAACCTTGGAGGTGCTCTGCATTTATGTTTTGCGGTGTCAGAAAGGGCTAGCGAGATACCACTATTGTCATATTACATCATGGTTGTTTTGATAACGTCTTGCTGTTTGAGATATTTTATTATTGATCGCTAGCTGATTATGTTATTGATATGAGTTAATATAATCTTTAAGAGTTATTGTTGGCATGGTTAGTTATAATGTTGGCTGAAAACCTAGGTGCTGTTTAAGATTATTTTTGCAAACAAGAGCAAAAGAGTTTGTATAAGTTTTTCTTTTTCATTTTCAATTTATCAATTGAATTTCTTGAGGACAAGCAAAGGTTTAAGCTTGGGGGAGTTGATACGTCTCCAACGTATCTACTTTTCCTAATGCTTTTCCTCTTGTTTTCGACTCTAATTTGCATGATTTGAATGAAACTAACCCCGGACTGACGTTGTTTTAAGCAGAACTACCATGGTGTTGTTTTTGTGCAGAAATAAAAGTTCTCGAAATGGAACGAAACTTTGCGAGGATTTTTTATGCAATAAACAAGAATCTCTGGAGCCAAGATCTACCGGAGGGGGGCACCTGGATGGGCACAACCCACCAGGGCAAGCCCCCTCCTAGTGCGACCAGATGGGTTGTCCCCACCTGGTTGCCCCGCAGACCCTGAAACCGACGCTATAAAATCCTATTTTCCAGAAAAAAAATCAGGGAGAAAGAATTATCGCGATCCACAAGACGGAGCCACCGTCACCTCCAGTTCTTCACCGGGAGGCCAGATCTGGAGTCCGTTTGGGGCTTCGGGGAGGGGGATCTTCGTTCTTCGTCATCACCAACCCTTCTCCATGATGCTCCCCACCGGGAGTGAGTAATTCCTTCGTAGGCTCGCTGGTCGGTGAGGAGTTGGATGAGATTCATCATGCAATCGAGTTAGTTTTGTTAGGGCTTGATCCCTAGTATCACTATGTTCTAAGATTGATGTTGCTATGACTTTGCCATGCTTAATGCTTGTCACTTTGGGCCCGGGTGCCATGATTTCAGATCCGAACCATTTATGTTATCACCATTGTATCCATGTTCTAGATCCGATCTTGCAAGTTATAGTCACCTACTACATGTTATGATCCGGCAACCCCGGAGTGACAATAGTCATGACCACCCCCGATGATGAGGAGTTCATGTATTCACTATGTGTTATTGCTTTGTTCCGGTTCTCTATTAAAAGGAGGCCTTAATATCCCTTAGTTTCCAATATGGACCCCGCTGCCACGGGAGGGTAGGACAAAAGATGTCATGCAAGTTCTTTCCATAAGCACGTATGACTATTTACAGAATACATGCCTACATTATATTGATAAACTGGAGCTAGTGCCGTATCGCCCTAGGTTATAACTATCTCATGATGAATATCACCCAACAAGTCACCGATCCAATGCCTACGAATTTATCCTATATTGATCTTGCTAAGTTATTACTGCTGCTGTTATTGTTGCACTTGTTACAAAACTACTGCTATCACTGTTACCGTTACCATTACTGCTGTCAGCGTTCTGGGAACGGGGGTCCCCAGACTTGCCTGCCTGCGGCCTGCGGCGTGGCTCAAAGGGGGGCCCAGCGCGGCCCATCTTCACCAACACAAACCCAAGACCCTCACGAGGGGCCAAGCCTCGCGGGGCGGATGATGCGGAGCTTCCTCAGGCGCGGCCTCGTCAGGCTGGCTCACGAGGAGGCGGAGAGATCAAGGTGGGGTACCTCACGAGGTGCCCGTGACGCAAGCCATGACGACCGGGGGCGCCAGGCGGGTGCCAGTCCGCGCAGCGTCCTCCCTTCCTCTTTGGTGCAAAGGGGGCAAGCGCAGCCGCGGAGTACCGAGGCATCAGGCAAAGGTTGCCATTTCGGTGCAACGAGACCAAGACCAGGAGGACTACGAGAATGAGGTCACCGTGGAGCCCAAGACGGCGTCATCACCAGAGCTTTGCGTAGGCGAAGACTACTTTTGTCAGGATAGTTGATACTAGCTGTCCCCCTTCAAATTAGCCCGCCATTGTTGGCTCCCTTCCCGCTCGATATTTGGGAAGAGGACCAGGGCCTCTATAAATAGGACCAACCACCCATAGAGCAAAAGGGGCTGAGGGGAAAAAGGGCTGGCCAGAGAGTTGGAAAGATAGAGAAGATCAGGTAAAGAGAGAGAGAGTAGGGTGACTGAGCTCCTCCCAGTAGTTCATCGCCCCAGCCAAGAACAGACCCTCGCGAGGCTGTTCTTCCTTGTATTGTTCATCATCATCATCAGCCCAAGAGGCAATCCACCACACCACACACTGGAGTAGGGTATTACACCACAACGGTGGCCCGAACCAGTATAAACCCTGTGTCTCTTGTGTTGTTCTTTCCGTAGTTTAGATCCTAGCAAGGCGGAGGGGTGCAGGTAGGTAGGAGGCGAACTCTCCGCGCGCACCCCAGTGTTCGAACCTCAAGGGTCTGCCGGAACCCGAAATCTGACATTTGGCGCGCCAGGTAGGGGTGCGTCGGGATTCGTCTTCCACCACCCCGTTCTCCTCTGACCATCATGCCCATGTCCGACGCTCGTCGGGCCCGCGCCGAGCGCCGGGCCGTGCTCGCTTCCCGCATCGCCCGGATGGCCCCTGTCAGCGGGCGTCCTCGCCGTTCCCCGTCACCTGCCGTCAACGCCGCCACCGGACCGGTGGGGGACGAGCAGCGAGCATCGTCCCAGCATCCGTCCGTGCGGCAAGACGGCCGCACCGCGACTCCCTCGCTCACCCCAGCTGGTTCTTCGTCCCGCGCACTCCGCGCGCCCATGGAGCCCCGCAACCTCTCCCTCGCCCATCACGCTGCACCAACACCCCCGGTCGTCGTGACCCTCTTGGGCGGCTCGTAGGCGCCGCCTACAAGTCACCACGTCAAGCCGTTCATCCGCCGGGTCAGCGCCGCTTCCACGCGGTAGGGGGCTCCCCTGGACCGGGCGGCGCCCGAGACCGGCCTGACCTTCAGCTCGGAGGACCACCCCTCCAACTTGGCCTGCTCGGGTGCGCTCCCCATGCTGTGCACCCCCACCACCTGCCAGGTGGCCGTCACCAGAACCCTCATTGACGGCGGCGCGGGCCTCAGCATGCTCTCGGTCGAGGCCTTCAACCTCCTCTGCATACCCCTGGAACGGCTGCAACCCAGCCGGCCCTTCTCCGGCGTTGGGGGCAAGTCATCCAGCTCCTTGGGACAGATCCGGCTCCCAGTAACGTTCGGCACCTACGACAACTTCCGCACGGAGCTGGTCGACTTCGACATCGCCCCCATCGGCCTCCCTTACAACGCCATCCTCGGCTACCCAGCGCTGGCCCAGTTCATGGCCGCGACGCACCCGACGTACAACCTCATGAAGATGCCCGGGAGTAGCGGTGTCCTCACTATGCACGGGGACACCGGGGACGCGCTGCGGGTGCTCAAGCTCGCCTTCAAGACGGCGGCGTTGGCACAGCCCGCCAACTTGGAGACCCCCGGGCCCAAGGGGGCTGCACCCGCCAAGAAGAAACAGTTGTTCACCCAAGACAAGGCAGAAACCAAGCAGATACCCATCGATGAGGACGGATCCACCAACGCCACTTTCACCATAGGCGCCCACCTCAAACCCGAGCAGGAGAAGGCCCTGGTCGGGTTCCTGGGCGCAAACAAGAAGGTATTCACTTGGGAGTCTGACCAGTTGGCAGGGATCCCTAGGAGTGTAATCGAGCATCACCTCAACGTGTGCCCCAACGTGCGCCCTGTGAAGAAGAAGGCCAGGCGGCAGTCCATAGAAAAGCAGGCCTTCATCGTCCAAGAGACCCGCAAATTAGAAGCCGCCGGGGTCATTCGCGAGGTCCGGTACCCGGATTGGTTGGCCAACCCTGTCGTTGTGCCAAAGAAGGGAGGGAAGGAGCACATGTGTGTTGACTTCACCAACCTCAACAAAGCATGCCCGCAAGATCCATTCCCGCTCCCCCGCATCGACCAGATCGTTGATTCCACTGCGGAATGCGACCTGTTATGCTTCTTGGATGCCTTCTCTGGGTATCACCAGATCAAGATGGCGGTAGAAGACGTCGAGAAGACAGCCTTCCTAACCCCGTATGGGGTGTACTGCTACACATGCATGCCATTCGGGCTGCGTAACGCAGGGGCGACCTTCCAGCGGCTGATGCACATCACCTTGGGCCCGCAGCTCGGGAAGAATGTTGAACCTTACGTTGATGACATTGTGGTAAAGTCTCGGGAGGCCAGGACCTTGATACAAGACTTGGAGGAAACCTTCGCGAGCCTCAACGCAGTGAACCTACGGCTCAACCCAGAGAAGTGTGTGTTCGGAGTCCCCTCGGGCAAGCTCTTGGGTTTCCTCGTGTCCCACCGAGGCATCGAGGCTAACCCAGAGAAGGTCAAGGCAGTGGAAGACATGAGCCCGCCAAAGACCCTTAGAGAAATGCAGAAGCTCACGGGGCGCGTGACCGCGCTAGGGCGCTTCATCTCCAAGTTGGGGGAACAAGCATTGCCCTTCTTCCAGCTAATGAAGAAAAAGGGGCCCTTCGAGTGGACTGAAGAGGCCAACAAGGCGTTCCAGGATCTCAAGAGATACCTGACCAGCCCACCGGTCATGGTGGCTCCGCGCCCTCAAGAGCCCCTGGTGCTCTACCTCGCCGCCACTCCCTACTCCGCCAGCGCAGCCTTGGTGGCAGTCAGAGAGGAGCGCCGAATCAAAACCGCGGCAGCAGCCCGGGACAAGGCAGAACAGGGATAAGAAAGGCCTACAGAAACCGCCACCGCGGCTGAGGAGGATCAGCTGCCGCAGAGGGGCGCGCCAGAGGCGGAAGAGGCCCCTCTTCTAGATGGCCAGTCTCAGGAGGCCTCACTGCCTCAAGAGGCACCACGGTTTCTGAAGGGAGCCACCAGCACTGACGCACTCCACCTTGTTGAGCACCCAGTGTACTTCGTCAGCACGGTGTTGCGGGATGCAAGGGCATGGTACCCCATGCCTCAGAAACTCCTCCTCGCGCTACTGGTGGCATCGCGCAAGCTACGACACTATTTTCAGGGTCACCCCATCAAGGTTGTCTCGTCATACCCCCTGGAGAGAGTGCTCAGGAGCCCTAATTCAGCTGGAAGGGTCGCTGAGTGGAACATAGAACTGCAAGCGTTTCAGCTCGAATTCAGCATGACCAGAGTCATCAAGGGAGCAGCGTTGGTGGATTTTGTGGCAGGATGGACGGAAGTGCTAGGCCTCAGGGCCGACGAGGATCGGTCCCTGTCCCCGGGAAGCGAGGCGCCAGAAGGTTGGGTCATGTACTTCGATGGGGTGTTCTCCAGGCATGGCGCTGGGGCTGGGGCGGTGCTTATATCGCCCGCTGAGGACAAGCTCTATTACGCCGTGCAACTCTGTTTCCAGCAAGGTGAAAAGGTCTCCAACAACATAGCGGAGTATGAAGGTTTAATAGCGGGCTTGAAGCCGTGGCTGCCCTGGGGGTGAAACGCCTCACCATCAAGGGCGATTCACAGCTCCTTGTCAATTTCTCCAACAAGGTGTATGAGCCAAAGGATGAGCACATGGAATCCTACCTAGCAGAGGTCCGCAAGATGGAGAAGCAGTTCTGGGGGTTGGAGTTGCAGCATGTTCCCCGTGGCACCAATCAGGAGGCCGACGACATCACCAAACGGGCGTCTAGGCGGTTACCTCAGGAGCCTGGTGTTTTTGAGGAGCGGCTCTTCAAGCCATCAGCCCTGCCGTCATTGTCGAACACGGCTCAGCCCCGGGAGGAGCTCCCCCAGCCACCTGCCTCAGGGGCTCCGGCCTGTGGCCCGGCCTCAGGAGCACGTCTGCTCCTGACGATGGAACCTCAGGAGGGATGTTGGATCGCGGAGCTCCGGAGTTACCTAACGCAAGGGACCCTGCCGGAGAAGGAGGAGGAAGCGGAGCGAGTGGCACGCCAGGCCACGGCATACTGCATCAAGGATGGAGAGCTCTACCGGAAGCGGCCAAACGATGTATCCCTGCGCTGCATCTCCAGGGAGCAAGGGAAGGAACTGCTGGAAGATATACACGGCGGAGGTTGTGGGCATCATTCATCATCACGGACCCTCATCGGCAAGGCGTTCTGCAGTGGGTTTTATTGGCCCACTGCGCTCAATGACGCCGTCGAACTAGTGAAAGCTTGTGAGGCCTGCCAGTTCCACGCCAAGCAGATCCATCAGCCAGCAGGAGGCTTGTAGACTATACCCCTTTCGTGGCCATTCGCAATCTGGGGGCTGGATATCTTGGGCCCATTTCCTCGGGCGCCTGGGGGCTACCGCTACCTCTACGTCGCCGTGGACAAGTTCACCAAGTGGGCTGAAGTAGAGGCTGTCCGCACCATTCCCGCGGGTTCCGCGGTCAAGTTCATCAAGGGCATCGTGAGCCGGTTCGGGGTGCCGAATTGCATCATCACGGACAACGGTTCACAGTTCACCAGTAACCTCTTCAAAACATACTGTGCTAACCTTGGAACGCAGATATGCTACGCTTCGGTGGCGCACCCCCAAAGCAACGGCCAGGCCGAGCGAGCCAACGCGGAGGTCCTGAGGGGACTCAAGACCAGGACGTTCGAGAAGAAGCTGGAGGCCTGCGGCAGAGGTTGGTACGACGAGCTTCAGTCCGTGTTGTGGTCCATCCGCACAACCGCGACCAAGCCAACTGGAGAGACCCCGTTCTTCCTGGTCTACGGAGCCGAAGCGGTCCTCCCTCACGAGGTCAGACATCACTCCGCGCGGGTCCTGGCGTTTGACGAGGCGCAGCAGGACGCCATGCGGGGGATGGACCTCGTGCTGGGGGAGGAACGTCGCCGAGAAGCCACGCTACGAGCGGCGAGGTACCAACAAGCACTGCGGCGATATCACTACCGCAACATCCGCCCCAGAACTCTCGAGGTAGGAGACCTCGTGCTCAGGCGGGTTCTCTCCAGGGAGGGGCTGCACAAGCTCTCTCCCATGTGGGAGGGCCCGTTCAAAGTTGTTCATGTTTCCATGCCCGACTCCGCGCGCTTGGAGACTCAGGAGGGGGTGCCAGTCCAGAATGCATGGAACATCCAGCACCTCCGGAGGTTCTATCCCTGAAAAGGCCCAGAGCCTGTGAAGAAGGCGAATGCCTGTGAAGCTATCGCGTTATGGAAAAGGCCCGGAGCCTGTAAAGAAGGCCAACGCCTGTGAAGCTCGCCGCCCGTGACACTCTCACGTAATAATGAGTTGGGGCTGTACACGCCCCGGAGTCTCAAGAGCGCCGGCCTCAGGCCCTGGGGCTCCCTCCCACGCCCAGTGGCAGCACTTAGTTCCGCGCTGGTGAGAAGACGTCGAAGACTAGATTAGGTGCCGGACGTGGCTTTTCATTTGCTTTCCGCAGTTGGCTTGTTCCTTCTCATTCGAAGTTTTGTTGAAGTTGTTGCCGTCTTTGGCTTGAGGTTCTTTGACTTTTCGCTCTCCTGCCTCGATTTCTCTTGTGCAAGGCCTCGCGAGGGGGGCAGCTGAGCGCCCTCGCGGGTGTTCCTATCCTAGTCATTCAAAGAGTTCGCGACCTGGGCCCCTTACAGGAGCACCCCTCTAGTCCGTGCCCCACAGGCACCGCGACACAAACAAAGGGCCTGGGTCGGTCGCCCCCCACGGCCGGGGCCGGGAACTATCCATGCTCGGGCACGTAGCCGGAAGGTACGGTAACGAAAGCAAAACGATGATTAACAGCAATAACCCAAACACGCCCCTGCGGGGCTCCACACTATTGTCTTTGTTACGCAGGAAAAAGGAAAAGAAAGAACAAATCCGGTGCAGCTCGCCTCACACCAGCCCGCAGGGAAGGCCTGAGCTGCCTCCGGAGCTCAGGCGGACTCCCTCTCGCGCTTCACCAGGGCGCGACGGCGGGCGGACACGTTGCCACCTCCCAAGCAGATACGACGGCGTGGAGGCTGACTGCGGCCACCGCTAGAAGAGTCGCCGCCTGAAGAAGAACCGGAGAAGCTTGAGGAACCCTGAGCGCCGCCGGCCGCACAAGCGCTGCCCTCTCCATCATCGCCGGAGCTGGGTTCCCAGCCGCGGTCGTCACCCTCGGGGCAGCACCCTGCGCGGCGACCATCTTCCCCAAACACCCTCACGTAGAGGGTGGCATCGCCGTCGAACTTGAAGTGTAGGGTGCACCGATGGCTCAGGCCACGCGCGCAGGCAAACGTCTGCCAACCGCGGGCCAGGAACAGGCTTCCGACCGCGGAGACCTCCAGTCAGACCCATGAGGCCCGGCTGCAGCAGCTGTCGGCCTGGAGCCAGAGGCCGCCCGGGGCACCGGCCGGGAGCTCGCCAAGGAGGAAGCGAGGAAGTGGAAGCCGGGTGCTGGTCGGCCCCGCCGACCACACGACGAACTCCGGCAGCACTTCAGCAGCGCGAAAGCGCGGCCTAGGGGGACGCGCAGCCGGAGCGCATGTGACACCCCAAAAATTTTGGCCTTGTTTTAAGGGAATAAAATTTTGCCAGGATTTAGAACTTTGAATTTTTGAGCTCCATTTTGATTTTTTGTTTAAATCATTTCCTTCCCTGTTATGATGAGTTTTTCCCAAAAAGAAAACTTTTCAAAAATGTTGTTGGACTTGTTTAACCTCTCAAGAAAAACTTTGTTGTTATCAGTGTAACTAATTAAATAATTAAGTTGCTTGATCTTTATTTTCTTGAAAAGGGTTTTCTAGGTTAAATGGCCTTATTTGAACTACAACCATTTGATAAATTCGCTTAAAATTCCCATAAAAATTTGGAGATGTCATGTGATGTTTTTAAATCACTTTTATGCAAAAATATATTTCATTCATGAAATATTTTGAGCCCTACACTCAATTTTTCTTCTCTGGTCCAGAGTGCATTTTGCACTACAACCTATTTAAGTATTTCTTTAAAACTTCTACCAAAATTAAGGGAGGTCAGTAGGAGCCTGTTATCCCTCTTTGTGCAAAAACCTAATTATGTTCTTTGAAAAATTTGAGTGAATCAACCTCATTTCCATTCAGGACCAACTTGAGGATTTGTACAGCAACCACCATTTTAGTTGCTCCTATACCCTTAATTATTTCTCCTACTTGTAGTCCCCCATGTTAAACCCTTAAGTCCAGGAGCATGCACCTTTCAGATCATTTTTGGTTCATGAAATAATGCTATTTATTTCCTGTCCAGAAATGTAGTTTTGTAAAACTTGCACTAGCAAGTTTCCCCTTTTGTCCAACTAACCTCACCACTCTCTTTTGCATCTAAAGAGACCCCCATCTGGAGTTTTTGGCCACCCCAAGACCTGCCTAAGTGCATGTGGCATTTTGCCAAACACCTGGAGAGCATGACCAGTTCTGGCATGAGTGTGGCATTGCACTGTGAACTTGCACCTCTGATCAAACCAGCATGTCCACTAGACTCCCCGTTGCTCCTAACCTCGATCTGGTAAATCCCATCCTCACCTGCGACCTGTAGCTTGCCTCGGCATTGTGTCGAACACCTGGTGTGCGTGCACTGGACGCGCCCAGAGCGCGCGTATTGCAGCCGCGCGCCCGAGCCGACACGCTGGCCCCACGACTTTGGCTCGCTCTGAAGCACCTCGCCACGCACTCCCCTTCTCACCGCAACACGCCAAGCAGCCCCGCCGCGCCCGGCAGGCCAAACACTAGCCGCCGTCGCCGCCCGACAGCCCTGCGCCGTGCAGCGCCGCCCAAGCCACCCCGGCTCGCCACCTGGCCCCTGGAGCAGTGCCCTCTCGTCCACTAGCTCTTGCCGTCATCCCCAGCCGCGCCACGTTGCCCTGCAAGCTACAGCGAGGCGGTTCGCCGGAGAGCTTATCCGGCCGCCGCGGCACCGACCTCGACGAGCTATAAGAGGAGGCCCCGAGCCACCCCGGGCACGCAGGAAGCCTTAGAGTGCTCCCCTAGTCCTCCCATGGCAGCCAATCGACTCGGGGAAGGTCTTCATCCCCATCTCCGGCAACCGCAGCCGCCACCACTGCCCCGGCCAATTCGGCACCACCAGGGCCTCCCACTCTTCGTTCTCTCCACCAAGAACCCCCTCATCCTCCCGTAAACCTTCCCCCTACTCCATTTCGATCGAGAACCACCGCCGCCCCGAAACCACTTTTCCCGAAGCTTCCCTCCGCTGAGGAGCTCGCCGCCGACAGCTCACGCCATCCCCGCCGACCCAGCGACTACCGGGAGGACCGCCTCAACCTTGCGGATCCATCCCCACCCTCGGGGGCCCGCGAGGAGCAGCCAAACGCCGGCGACGATCGCCGGAGCCCCGCTCCGCTCGGGCAAAGGAGGGAGACGACGCGCGGTGACTGGTCAAACCTGACCAGTGGGCCAGGCAGGCCCACTGTCAGTGACACCCCGCACCGTCCGCGTGGTTAAGTGGAAGCGTAAAGCCTCAAGTACGCCTCCTCTGTACCGAAGGCGTATTTTATCTGAACCGTTTTCTTTTCTGCTTTATTTTTAAATAACAGATTTGACCAAATCTTTGACTGGCTATAACTTTTTAAATATAAGTCCAAATGAGTTGATTCTTTTTCCTACCTTCCTCAAATTTGGTCTAGTTTATTTTAAGATTTATTTGAAAAATTTTCAAACAACTTTTTGGTTCTGTTTTTGAAATATGTGTTAATTCAAATATATTTTTAAATAGGATTTTTGGGAGAGAGAAGAAATTTTCAAAAGTTTGGAGAGCACCCTGCCTTTCCACACATTGAAGGCAAGCATTCTGAACCCCGGCATAATAATTTTGGAGTGATCATTGATGCATTTAGAACTCCACCGCATTTCGAAGGACTTGTTATTTCATGTGATATGATCATATGCATGGGTGCATGTTACTGATTTCCATGCTGTTGGTAATGGACACACCTGTGATGATAATCACCCTCATGAGCTTTACATGCATACCGGCAGGAACCCGGGAAAACCTCTGCCTTGGGTAGGTATGAGTTTGTCGCCGGTCTCCGTCGGGACGGTTCTGTCTGGTATGGCATAGTAAGGTGATATGAATGGTGACTCTGTTTGATGAAACATATTTGTTATACTAATCATGCAGGGAATACTTGAACCTCCTGAGTCGACCGTAGATCGAGTCTTGTGCCAGTAACCCCCATACTTGTTTCGTACTACCACTCGTCTCTACAGCAAGTAGAGTACGGTTCAGTAAGTTGTCAACCTCTTTCTAGCACACACCGTACAGAGAGGCCATGGTGGAAGATACTGGTTGTAACTGGTAGGCAGGCCACCTGGTCTGGGAGCATGGGTGTTTCCGGTTGGGACCGAGAGGGGAGGCCACCCCTTAGAGCGCGCGATATAAATTTGATCCCATGCTACGCGAGGTTGTAGCCTCCCCACTTAGAGTTTGCTTAACAGGTGTCGTGGGTGATTCCAGACACGTGTGTGATAAGCTGGTGTGTGCAAGTTAGGTGTGTTTTCAACAAAAAGACCGTAGACGGAATTAGTCCCGATGGACTAAAGAAATCCGTTACTCGTGGGTAAAGAGTACACCCTCTGCAGAGAATAAACCTATTCGAATAGCCATGTCCATGGTTAAGGATTACAGTCTGGGATGGGTCAAGTGTCGGTCTTAGTGTCGGTCTTCGGAGGTGAAACTGTTAAACAGAAATGGAATTACTACTTGTGACTTGTGATAACTATGATTATTATTATTGTTGACTAACCCGTGATATTATTGTTATTATCGAGTATCTCTGGGATGGTTCTACCTCCGGGATATTCATTATGATTATTTCTTTCAAAGCCCTTTATGTGGTGTCGCTCAGACGCCCGACTGTGGCATTTTTTTTAAGCCCTTTATGTGGTGTCGCTCAGACGCCCGACTGTGGCATTTCTTTTAAAGCCCTTTATGTGGTGTCGCTCAGACGCCCGACTGTGGCATTTCTTTTAAAGCCCTTTATGTGGCGTCGTTCAGACGCCCGACTGTGGCATTACTTGTTATTTGTTTCATAAGTTTTTATACTACCATGTTATTGCAGTTTTATAAATGACTTGCTTGCACGCATCAGAGTTTCATTTATCTATTGTGACTGACGTCATGAGCATAAAATATTTTCAGTACATCATTGTTATATTATACCTGTGTTCATAATGTTTGCGAGTACATTCAAAGTACTCACTGGCTTGTCACTGGCTATCGTCTTGGCCAGATTTTCTTGCACGGAGAGGAGCGACGCGATGCCAGCCCCGGAACCCACTCAATGGAGATAGCAGCCTCGCGAAGATAGGAATTAACCTGGTCAGCTGTTCCCGTGGGAAATGGAGTCCCATAGACACTGATGTTTCACAACCCGCTTCCGCCATCAATCACTAGAAACCATTGGTTGTACTCACAGGCCAGAATGGTCTTGTACTACATATTCTGTATTTGGCTTGGAATTTCTGTATCAAGTTGGAGCCTCATCAGCTAACAGTAATCCTGGGGCTGATGAGAACGACAGTCTTTTCTGGAAATTTATTACCCAGAAAACCCGGTCGTGACAGCGCACCCCCCGGCCGCAGCAATCCACCCGTCGCCGTGCTGAAGATCGCCTCCACGGCCGCGGGGAGCCACCGTGGTGGCCGCGGGATGTTTACAAGGGCGCCCTCGGCCGCGCTTGGGTGGGGTAGAGGCGGGCTCAACCTGGTGAGCCTTCCTCTTCTCTGCGGCCGAGAACCTCCTTGACGGGGCCATGAAGAAAAGGAGAAGCAAGGAGGGATGAACTGGAAGGGCGCGCGCCGGTCCATACTTATAACTGGTGATGGCCAACCAACGGCCCCCACGATCGCATGTAATTATGACCCGCTTTGCATGCAGGGACTTGTACAATCCATGCAGTTGCCGAGGCGCCATGGGGAAGTGGAGACGCCCACGTTCAATCAACCGCTACGCAGCGCCCAAGGCCGCAGGCTGTTAGGGCCCACGGCGCTTCGCTCTTGCCCTTCCGCCTCCCTACACGGCCAAGTCCGGGCGCGCCTTGGGCCCGGGGGCTACTGTCGGTGTTCTGGGAACGGGGGTCCCCAGACTTGCCTGCCTGCGGCCTGCGGCGTGGCTCAAAGGGGGGCCCAGCGCGGCCCATCTTCACCAACACAAACCCAAGACCCTCGCGAGGGGCCAAGCCTCGCGGGCGGACGACGCAGAGCTTCCTCAGGCGCGGCCTCGTCAGGCTGGCTCATGAGGAGGCGGAGAGATCAAGGTGGGGTACCTCACGAGGTGCCTGTGACGCAAGCCATGACGACCGGGGGCGCCAGGCGGGTGCCAGCCCGCGCAGCATCCTCCCTTCCTCGTTGGTGCAAAGGGGGCAAGTGCAGCCACGGAGTACCGAGGCATCAGGCAAAGGTTGCCATTTTGGTGCAACGAGACCAAGACCAGGAGGACTACGAGATGGAGGTCACCGTGGAGCCCAAGACGGCGTCATCACCAGAGCTTTGCGCAGGCGAAGACTACTTTTGTCAGGATAGTTGATACTAGCTGTCTCCCTTCAAATTAGCCCGCCATTGTTGGCTCCCTTCCCGCTCGATATTTGGGAAGAGGACCAGGGCCTCTATAAATAGGACCAGCCACCCACAGAGCAAAAGGGGCTGAGGGGAAAAAGGGCTGGTCGGAGAGTTGGAAAGATAGAGAAGATCAGGTAGAGAGAGAGAGAGAGTAGGGTGACTGAGCTCCTCCCAGCAGTTCATCGCCCCAGCCAAGAACAGACCCTCGCGAGGCTGTTCTTCCCTGTATTGTTCATCATCATCAACCCAAGAGGCAATCCACCACACCACACACTGGAGTAGGGTATTACACCACAACGGTGGTCCGAACCAGTATTAACCCTGTGTCTCTTGTGTTGTTCTTTCCGTAGTTTAGATCCTAGCAAGGTAGAGGGGTGCAGGTAGGTAGGAGGAGAAATCTCCGCGCGCACCCCAGTGTTCGAACCTCAAGGGTCTGCCGGAACCCGAAATCCGACAGCTGCTGCTACTATTATCAAAACTATCATACTACTTTGCTACTAATCACTTTCTTGCAGATAATTAATCTCCAGGTGTGGTTGAATTGACAACTCAACTGCTAATACCTTCAAATATTCTTTGGCTCCCCTTGTGTCGAATCTATAAATTTGGGTTGAATACTCTACCCTCGAAAACTATAGCTATCCCCTATACTTGTGGGTTATCAGGAGGCCACCGAGGTGGGCACAACTCACCTAGGCGCGCCTGGGACCCCAGGCGCGCCCTAGTGGGTTGTGCTCCCCTAGGAGCTCCCCTTAGGTACTTTCTTGGCCCAACATGTGTCTTATGGTCTAGAAAAAATCACCAAAAAGTTTCGCTGAGTTTGGACTCCATTTGGTATTGATTTTCTACGAAGTAAAAATAAGCAAAAAAAACAACAACTGGCATGGGGCACTATGTCAATAGGTTAGTCCCAAAAATGATATAAAGTTGCTATAAAATGATTGCAAAACATCCAAGGTTGATAATATAACAGCATGGAACAATAAAAAAATATAGATATGTTGGAGACGTATCAAATTCTATCAGAGAAGAAATGGGGCTCACCTGTGCAACCACCGATGAGGAGATCGCTTACATAGCCAACAGAGCAGAAGAAGCACGACTTGCTGCAGAGGCTGGTAATTTTGGTCACTTGACACCCAAAGTTGGTGAAGAAGGAGAGGCGTCACAGGAAAGTCTTGCCGAAGAAGGCGAGATTGTTGGGGAGCAGGGGGACGACGCTGTCGGGGAATCTACTAAAGAAGATGTCCTTGAAGAGCAGCAGCACGAAGAGCCCCCTGCTCTGCCAATGAAGCAATGCGTCCTTCGAAAGACCCTTCCTCAATTGACAGTTTCGAGGTCAGAGTTTCCGTTTCTTAGAAAGCCACTTCTCTAAGCATGCATGCCAACATAGGTGTCGCGGTAATCATAGAAGTTTGATTGCTGTGTGGTAAGGGGTCAGTCAACCAATTGTTAAGGGGTAAATCTAAGCTCTCTTTCTCATTAAGAAGGCGGTCCATCCTAAGAGATTGACAGCTCTTGGCGATCCAGTGCGCCCATCTTCTTCAAGTGGTAAAGCCGTGGCAAGAGGTCGTCCGACAAAGCTACGCGGTGGCAAGGAGCCCAACAACAACCCGCATGACGCACAAGACATACAACGCGCCAACAACTGGGGCAGCAAGATCGTCAAGTGCAGCCGCGCTAGCAGCTGGAGCAGTAGGGTCGTCTCAACCAGCTGCTGCTACCAAGGCCGAGTGCACAAGGACTCCCACTCCACCCCCTAGCACCAAGACCGGAGCATATGTCAATTTTGACATTTCCGCCTTCAGTGAGGGCGAAGCAGAAGAGGAGTAAGAATTCTTGCCGCATCCTTTAATCTTTAACTTTCTTGATTTGTTGATCTGATCTTCCTTATTTTATTTTCTGTAGAGATGCAGAAACATTGGCACAGAGGCAGACGAAGAGGGCAAAGACCTCGGCGGGCGACGAACCTCCGGCAAGCACCATGGCTAGTCAAGAGACCATCGTCATCAACCTAGGACCCAGTCCTCGACACAGCCCCCAGCCCAGCCCCCGGCATGAGTTCATCATTCATTTACCACAGGCAAGCCTTGGCGTGGATATCTTCACTGCTGACATCAACGATCTTGTAGAAGAAGAGCCGCGCTAAGAAGGTTAACTAGAGGCGACTCTCGATGCGCCGTCCTCCTCAACTACACTGCCCGGAGATGGCTCATCGACAAGGGTCTCCACTGATGAGCATGTCCATGTTGAGGAGTTGGCAAGCATGGATGCCTGCAGCCACGTGACGACAATTGATGTTGCCGGAGGAGAAGGAACTCCTCCTCAACAGACCCACACATGTAATCCACTCGTCTTCGAGCATTTCATATTTCCCTTGATGTCTTTGTTTTCTTGAATTTGGTTTACTTCTCTTCTCCATCTTTAGATCCACCCCAACAGACCAAATGAATATTCACATTGACATTGAGGGGATCACCAAGGATGCTGCCGCAGAGGCCGACATGATTGATGCCGATGAGGTTGCCATGGCTGCACAAGAAGAGGCCGCCAAGAAGATTGCTGAGGAGGCCAGCAATGAGACCAGTGGGACAACTGCCAGCATTCCTATCGCAGGAGCGCTTGGCGCTACTCCAGTCACATGGTCATTAGATAGGGTGTCGGCGTTCTGGGAACGGGGGTCCCCAGACTTGCCTGCCTGCGGCCTGCGGCGTGGCTCAAGTGGGGGCCCAGTGCGGCCCATCTTCATCAGCTCAAGCACAAGATCCTCGCGAGGGGCCAAGCCTCGCGGGGCGGATGACAGAAAGCTTCCTCAGAGACAGCCTCATCAGGCAGGCTCGCGAGGAGGCGGAGAGATCAAGGCAGGGGTACCTCACGAGGAGCCCATGACGCAAGCCATGACGATCGAGACCAGGCGGGCGCCAGGCGGGCGCCGGCCTACGCAGTGTCCTTGCTTCCCCTTTGGTGCAAAGGGGGCAAGCACAGGCCGAGGAATCGGGCAAAGGTTACCATTCCGGTGCAACGAGACCAAGACCAGCAGAGTGGCAGGACGGAGGTCACCGTGGAGCCCAAGACGGCGTCATCACTAGTGCTTTTGGCAGCCGAAGACCACCTTTGGTCAGGATAACTTGTACTAGATGTTCCCCTTCAAAATGGCCAATTGTTGGCGCCCTTCCTGCTCATTATTTGGGGAGAGGCCCAAGGCCTCTATAAATAGAGCTAGCCACCACAGAGTAGAGAGACATCGAGAGAGAGAGGGAAGACATCTAGAGATCCGGTAGAGCCCTAGCACACAGAGAGAGAGAGAGGCAACTGAACTCACCCAAACAGTTCATCGCACCGGCTCAAGAACACCTCTCGCGAGGCTGTTCTTCCCTTGTACTGTTCATCATCAGCCCCTGAGGCAATCCACCACACCACACACTGGAGTAGGGTATTACACCACAATGCCCGAACTAGTATAAACTTCGTGTCCCTTGTGTTGTTCATTGTTTCCTGCTTAGATCACGCGAGAAGATTGGACGTAGATCGGTAGGGGAGAGATCTCCGTGCGCACCCCAGTGTTCAAGCCTCAAGGGTCTACCGGAACCCGAAACCCGACATTTGGCGCGCTAGGAAGGGGTGCGCCGGAATCTTTCTTCCGTTGTTCGCGTGTGATCTTCCGTCGTGTCCATGGCTGACACTCGTCGGGCTCGCGCCGAGCGCTGGGCTGCTCTCGCCACCCGCGTCGCCCAGACGGCGCCCGTTGGCGGACGCCCTCGTCGTTCCCCGTTGCCTGCCGCCAACGCCGCCACCGGCTTGGCGGGGAACGAGCAGCAGGCCTCATCCCAGCATCCTTCGGTACGGCGGGAGGGCCGCACCGCTACACCATCACTGACTCCAGCCGCTTCGTCGTCCCACGCCTGTCGTGCCCCCATGGACACGCACGCCGCGCTGCTCCTGGCAAGAGAGCTCTTGCACTACCGCCCCGTCGACGACCTCTACGAGGACTGGCTCGCCCGCATCATCGAGCTCGTCAGCGCCGCATGGGGCTCCCCCTTGCCGTCCTTCTCGCTGCCTCGCCCTCCATTCCGCGCAGGAGGCAAGGATCAGGAGGTGCCTCCACCACCTCCTCCCCAAGAAGGCGCCCTGGCTCCAAGGCGCGTAGCCCCAGGGCGAGACCCTCCGCGTCCGGCACCTGCGCTGCAAGAAAGGAGCTGCCAAGAGATCCCTCGTCCCCAAGAAGGTTCTCGCGCGCTCCCAGCGCCGGCGCGCCAAGATCGCGTCCCTGCACCTCCATGCCAAGACCCCGCGCTGCTCCAAGCGGCAGCACGCGGTAACCCCCAGGAACAAGCCCAGCATCAGCAAAAGGCGCCAGTGGCCACAGCAGGCTGCCGTGCCCTCACCCCCGAGCTACGCGGCGTCACATGGCCAGGCAAGTTCAAGCCTGACTGCCCCTGTTGCTATGATGGCACGGCGGACCCCGCGGAGTTCCTACAGCTCTACGAGCTATGCATCGAAGCCGCCAACGGAGACGAAGGGGTCATGGCGAATTGGTTCCCCATGGCGCTCAAGGACGGGCCCCGCACAATCTCCTCCTGGGATGAGATGCGCACTCGCTTCATCGCCAACTTCCAGGGCACTCGCGACCGGCCCCCGGCCATGAGCGATCTGCACCGCATCAAGCAGCAGCAAGGGGAAACCCTGCAGAAATACATCCAGCGCTTCAACAACGCTCGCCTCAAGATCCCCAAGGTGACTGAAGAAGCCATCATCTCGGCCTTCTCCGATGGCGTACACGACATCAAGATGAAGGAGGAGCTAACAATCCATGAAGACCTGTGCATATCCCTGGAGCCGTTCAACTTGGCGACCAAGTGCGCCAGGGCTGAGGAAGGGCGCCTTTCCCTCCTCGAACTCCCGGCTGCCGACCCAGAAGAGAAGAAGCCCAAGGCCAATGACGTGAAGCGCAAGGGGGCTGCCATGCTTGCAGCGAAGCCAGACACCAAGCGAGGCAGGGATCAACCTGAGTCATCCAAGGGCAGCCGGTACTGTGTGTACCACGACCTCCACACTCACAACACCAACGAATGTCAAGAGCTCAGAGCCGTGAGAGATGGGCGTATCGGCCGACGCCCCGAGCACAACGACAGGGGCTATGGCCGAGGAGGAGGAAGAGGTGGCGGACGATGGGAAGACCGTGGCCCTCGCCAAGGGTGGCATGACCGACCTCGCGAGGATCGCTGGCAGGACCAGCCTCGCGAGGGAGGATGGAGAGATCAGCCTCATGAGGATCGCCCGCATAGCAACGCAGGCCTTCCTCCTCTGCCGCCACCGCCAAGGAGAAACGAAGACCAACATCAAGACGAGGGAGCTGGGGGCTTCCAGGAGCCGCGTGCAATCGCTTGCATCTTGGGTGGCACGCAGGCCCCAGCCTCACAGGGCATCTTTAAGCAGTTTGCTCGCGAGGTGAATGCAGTCCTTCCCAAGCTTGAGGCCATGCGCCCTCTCAAGTGGTCTGCGTGCGCTATCACGTTCAGCTCAGCGGATCAGCTCAAGTGCGCGGCAACGGCCGGAGCCCTCCCGATGCTTTGCTACCCGGTCATCAGCAACGTGCAGGTCACCAGGACCCTCATTGACGGCGGAGCAGGACTCAACATCATGTCTGTCGAGACGTTCGACAATCTCCAAGTGTCGTACGATCAGCTTCAGCCGACCAAGCCCTTCTCAGGAGTCACTGATGGTTCCACTGTTCCAATAGGGCAGGTTCGCCTTCCAGTCACCTTCCGGCAGCGCAACAACTACCGCACTGAGCTCATCGGCTTCGACATCGCCCACATCCGTCTGCCATACAACGCCATCCTCGGGTACCCAGCCCTGGCCAAGTTCATGGCTATTACTCATCATGGATACAATGTCCTCAAGATGCCAGGAAGCGGTGGAGTCATCACTGTACCCTGTGAAGAAAGGGACGCAGTGTGTTCACTTGAGCGCGCGTTCCAAGCCGCAGCGATCGAAGACCCGGACGACAGGAACAGAAGACTTCCCGAGGCGACCCTTAAGAAGAAGAAGGTTTCACCTGGCCCAAGCCATAAGGAGGCAGGCGCCTCCGGAGGTGTTGCGTCAGGATCTGCACCCAATCAGGGAGCGCCACCCTCTCTCGCATAGGAAGGCATGCCCGACGCCCTCCTCAGGCAGGGCTCGGGGGCTCTTTCTTGGAGAGCCACCAACTTTACCAAGGTCGCGAGGGAGGCGCTCGGGCACCACTTGGAGGGGTGCTTCTAGGCACATTTCCCTCAGGAAGGTACAAGGCAAGGAAGACCAAACCCTCAGGAGTTCATCGCAAGAAACACCCAGGAACTACAGGAGTCGAGAGTCATGCGCGGCAGCCGCCGCTTGCCCACTGTAGCCCCACATCCAGACGAGGATGGTGGGTTGTGCGTCTGCATTGACGTGTCGGGGCTCAACCGAGCTGCGTCTCAGGAGTGCCTCTGGGCTTCGTGCGTGGGGCATTGCGAGGGTCCACCTCACAGCTACGTTCGCATGCCTTTCGGCTTGCAGAACGCGGCCACCGCTCATCAGCGCCTGCTGAGGAGCAGTCTGGAGGCCCAGGAGGTCAGGCATTGTGCAGTCCTAGTGGATATGGAGATGGCCCTCGGAGACCCGCCTGTGCCCCCGGAGCCTCCCGAGGCTCCCGGGCCTGGGGGCTCGTGAGGGTTGACGTCATCATCACGCATCGCCCACTTCTTCAACATCACTTTATCTTCAACGGCACCAGGTGACATCTTTCTAAGTTCCGTTTTTAGCTAGGAGCGCCCACAGGGCCGCATCATTCCCAAGTCGCGTGGGTCCGTCCCTGCGGCATGTATCCGTTTTGCTTATGCTCTTTACCTACCTTGTTGGGGGCGCCCCTCGGGCTGCATCATCCCCGAGCTGCTCGGGCCTAGCCCTGCGGCGTTTGCTTTTCCCGTGTCTACTTAAAATGAATTTCCTCCTGGGTGTTTAATGTATCCGACCTAATCGCCTACTCGATTGACGCCTACCTATGGAGCCACTCGCTCTGGCACGACATTTGCGCACGGGTCCGTCACTGCAACGCCAATAAATCTAAGTGGTCGAGCTCTGGCCGCGGCAGTCCCGCAAGGCGCCACCTCACCAGACCCTCTGTGCCCTAATCACTTCCCCGGAGCGACCAAAGGTTGGCTGGCAACCGTAACAACAGGTCTTGTTTCTCTTCATGATTGGTGTGCAGGACCTACTCCAGGAGCAACGCTAGGGACGCCGCGAGCTGCCTTTCCCTCTCTCCGGCACGGACTGCTTGCACGTTAAAAGTGGGGCGCCTGAGCATCGCGACTCATGGGCTCCTACTGGCTCTCCAGCCCTCACCCCCTGGCCTTGACCCACGGCATCGCGACCTGTCATACCAATGGCGGCTGAGCTCGCTCGAGGGCCGGGACCTGAGGACGTAGAGCATTAAGGAAAGTGCGGGGGAGTGGGAAGAAGCTCGTGAGGACCTAACCCAGCAGCGCCTCAGCTGCCACCACTCGGGCCGGGCGCTTCGTCGAGGAACTACACCAGACTCAAGAGATAAGTCACGCCCTTACAGGAGTTGGACCAACGCAGCGCAAAACCCTCGCCCTGTGCGGCTCTGTCACAGCGATGTTGCCTTCCTTTCTCACCCAGCGAGGGCTGCTTGAGCGCTAAAGGGGACCTCCCGAGCATCGTGACTCGGGGGCTCTTACCGGACCTTGGGCCGCTCACCTCCTGGCCTTGACCACGGCATCACGACCTGGCATACCAGCGACGGCTGAAGCTTGCCTAGGGACTGGGACCTGTCAGCGTAGAGCGCCAAGTCCTCGTGAGGATAGAAAGGGGGAGCCGAGCCGAGACAGGACAAGCACCTCGCATTGATTCATATTAAGACATAATGTTCGCAAAAGACATACCAGGCGCCTTACATACCCCCATGGGGTGTTGCTTCGATTCCTCGCAGGGAACAAAAGTACTAATCCTAAGGAACGCTAATCGCCCGCACCTCTGCAAGGGACGCCATCATCAACAGTGGGCTGCCCAACGTCGGCGCCAACCCCATCCAGATCAGTGGCATCGGTGGCTGGACACAGCTGCCCCGCTCCGAGCATGGCGCAAGCTCGGAGGCTCGTAGCTGTCGTCGCTCGTCTCTGGGGTCGCGAGGAGCTCGGGGGAGCCGCTGGATTCCCCAGCTCCTCCGCTGCTGCCTGAAGAGCTGCTGGAGGAACGATGGGCGGGCCAAGTCCTCGCCGGTTTGTTGCCCCTGCCGCTCTCCCTGGGGAAGCACTCCAGCCGGCGTCCTTCAGCATCGAAGACCTTGAAGAACATTAGGAAGGCGCCGTCGTATTCAAGATGAATTACGAGGGCACCTACCGTCCGACAGACCCGGGCGATTTCGCCCCAGCCCCGGGTCATGAAGACCTTGCCCGGAGCGACGACCGCGACCTCCGCTCCGATCGCAAGGGTACTGCAGTCAGCATGCTGCAGCTAGAGCTCCAGAGCCCTGCTCGACGGCATCTCGAAGGCGAAGGAAGGAGGAAGGCGAATCCAAGAGCTTGGAGGCATGGCAGCGTGGAGCACGAGCTCGCGAGAGGAGCGCTCGACGTGGACTCTAGGAGGAACCACGCGCACCACCGTGACTCGCCGGCGTCGACGGTGGCACCGTCGATGTCGCTCGACGCCTTCTCCCCTAGGACCCACGACGCGGGCGTACAAGGGTAGCGGAAACCCAGGTGGCGGCCACTCGTACCAGGGCCTCGATGCCTCCTGCTGAGCACCCTCATGTTGGTGGCAGAGGACCAGCCGCTTCTTCGGCGGAAGTGGGTCAGGACCCTCTCGGGGGGCCATTCCCTTCTCTTCTGCAAAAAACCGGTGGATTGGTGCCATTGGCGTAAGGAGGAGCAAGAACAAGGAAGAAGAAGGAAAGGAGCAGCAGGAAGGGATGGACTGAAGGGACTCACGCAGCCCCGTACTTATAGCCGGAGGAGGCCAACCGCCGAGCACCATGATCGCAGGTAATCATGACTAGTTTCTCTACATGCAGGGACTTGTCAAGTCGTGCGGTCGCCGAGGCATCGTGGGAAAGTGCATACGCCCACGTCCAATCAATCGCCACGTGTCGCCCAAGGCCACAGGCTATTGGGGCCCGCGGTGCTTCACGCTCGCCCCTTCGTTTCCCTGCTTGGCCAAGCCCAGGTGTGCCTTGGGCCCAGGGGCTATGTCGGTGTTCTGGGAACGGGGGTCCCAGACTTGCCTACCTGCGGCCTGTGGCGTGGCTCAAGTGGGGGCCTAGCATGGCCCATCTTCATCAGCTCAAGCTCAAGATCCTCGCGAGGGGCCAAGCCTCGCGGGGCGGACGACAGAAAGCTTCCTCAAAGGCAGCCTCATCAGGCAGGCTCGTGAGGAGGCGGAGAGATCAAGGTAGGGGTACCTCGCGAGGAGCCCGTAACGCAAGCCATGATGATCGAGACCAGGTGGGTGCCAGGCGGGCGTCGGCCTGTGCAGTGTCCTTGCTTCCCCTTTGGAGCAAAGGGGGCAAGCACAGGCCGAGGCCTTGGGCAAAGGTTACCATTCCGATGCAATGAGACCAAGAACAGCAGAGCGGCAGGATAGAGGTCACCGTGGAGCCCAAGACAGCGTCATCACCAGTGCTTTTGGCAGCCGAAGACCACCTTTGGTCAGGATAACTTGTACTAGATGTTCCCCTTCAAAATGGCCAATTGTTGGCGCCCTTCCCGCTCATTATTTGGGGAGAAGCCCAGGTCCTCTATAAATAGAGCTAGCCACCACAGAGTAGAGAGACATCGAGAGAGAGAGAGAGAGAGAAGACATCTAGAGATCCGGTAGAGCCCTAGTAGAGAGAGAGAGGCGACTGAACTCACCCAAACAGTTCATCGCACCGGCTCAAGAACACCTCTCGCGAGGCTATTCTTTCCTTGTACTGTTCATCATCAGCCCCTGAGGCAATCCACCACCCCACACACTGGAGTAGGGTATTACACCACAATGGTGGCCCGAACCAGTATAAACTTCGTGTCCCTTGTGTTGTTCGTTGTTTCCTGCTTAGATCACGCAAGGAGATTGGACGTAGATCGATAGGGGAGGGAGCTCCGCGTGCACCCCAGTGTTCGAACCTCAAGGGTCTGCCGGAACCCGAAACCCGACAAGGGGCAAGGCGGTTGCCGAGGATGAGCCATCTGTTTGAGAATGTAGTAATAATTCAAAATTTTCCTATGTGTCACTAAGATCAATCTAGCAGATGCTAGCAACGAGAGAGGGAGTGCATCTTCATACCCTTGAATATCGTTAAACGGAAGCGTTACAAGAACGCGGTTGATGGAGTCGTACTCGCGGCGATTCAAATCACGGAAGATCTGATCCAAGCGCCGAACGGACGACGCCTCCGCGTTCAACACACATACAGACCGAGGATGTCTCCTCCTTCTTGATCCAGCAAGGGGAGAGGAGAAGTTGTGGGAAATCTCCGGCAGCATGACGGCGTGGTGGTGGAGCTTGCGGTTCTCCGGCAGGGCTTCGCCAAGCACTAC